>NC_136488.1:48600477-48772977 GCF_053919585.1 Euprymna scolopes
ATAATTAAAACTAAAGGAAAACAAAGTATATGTCCTCTGGCTCCACTCAACTAGCTTAAAATCTGGATCCAAGCCTTCTGTAACAGAACATTATTACATATATAATTCGTCCTTAGTATTAAATGATCGAGTACATTATTGGATTTTTTTAAACAAAACCAACAATTACACGCGCGCGCGCACACACATATTACCTCATGTGCTTAGAAAGATGTTATAAAGAGATATGTTTCATGTATTAATTTTCAGTATTTACTTCAAGATGCTCAATACGTAAGTATATATATATATATATATATATATATATATATATATATATATGCAGTTACGTAGATTGCAGATGTGTACATAAGTTTATATACGTTTCGCAAAGTGCATTGTTCTGAATTCTATATTAGTAAACTCTTTGAACATGTCGAGCACCAATCCCAACTATCTGTTTATTAAGTTAAGATACATTTATGATAACTAGCGAACTAGTTAGCTAGATGAATAAAATATAATTAAATGTTGATATTAAATAATCATGTAATATATTTGTGTCTGCGACACTGTAAGTTTTCTATCTTAATATTGTATTGTATTAATTAAATATTGTATTAATTAAATCGCTTAAATAATATAATTGGTATAGTATAGTTTTGTTTTTTGAAACTGAATTTTTAAATGACCAACAACGCCATTGTCTCACACATTTATAGCAGGTTTTCCTAAAAAAATCCACCATTGATTCAATTCTGAATCCTTTCATTCACACAATGTTTTCTGTTGCTTTTATTAAATTGCATATTTAATTGTTGCCAATATTACATTCAAATTGGTCTTCGCCCTTTTTTTTTGAAAGAAATAAAACCATCAATTCGGATGATTTGACATCTTATCAAGTATGATTTAATATTATATAAATCTTTCCGAATATTCAACATTTTCTACAATGTAGTTTAACGTTGAACGTCTTTGTATTCTGCTTAAGACTTGAGCGATTTCTGTTATGCTGTGAAGACTTCTTTAGATACAGTATCAAAGCAAGATCGCCCATGTCCTTGCAGTTTACCACTCAACGTTTCGTCCTTTTGATGTTATCCCAATTCGTATGTTAAATTATAAAACGAAACAAATTTCAATCCCATCAAAAGTTAACAAAGAGACGGTAACTCATTTTTCAATATACATCATGGGATCCGAAACTAAATCTACAGTAGTAGCTAAAAGTGATTCCTTTTCGCGATATAAGTCACAAAATGTTTAGTTGTATCTAAGTAATAGGTTTTGATTGAATAAGGATTCTAAATAGGAGACAGAAAAGTGGGTTACTGTCCTGAAAGAAGATAGGTTAGCACCGGTTGAGATTACTTAAGAGTTTTACATTGAAAAAAAAAAAAAAAAAGAACAGACGAAAAACAGAAACACGAAAACATGATGAATAATGTTGCTCCATTTTATAGGAAGAAAATGTTGAATGAAACTTTTGACCAATGACAGACAATTTGCACCCAAAATTCTAAGCGAAGCAGCGACAACGCTCAGTACGGCCTCACACGAGGCATGGGGGGTAGTTTATACGCGTGGAAAAGAACATAGACGTCACAACCTTTCAGCGCCGTCCTGATAAACTTGGTTTTGTATTTAGATTCAATTATGCAAAGCAGAAGGCATGAACGCATGATTGCAATTAGGGAACCGATGTACAGGATAGAAAAAAAAAGAAGAAAAAAAAAGAAAGAAAAAAAGAAAGAAAAAGAATAAAATAAAGATGTCTTATGTGTTTCCCCTCGGAGCGTTCTTTCTAAAGAATATACTTATTTTTTATGTCTTAAGCAGATAGATAGAATAAAAAGAATGAAAACGTCGCGTATTACCAAAAGTCCGTCTTGTACGTCCTCAATTCTAGAAGCGTATCGAATCAATCCGTTTGCTTCTCGCCGATACTAAATCATCAAACTTAAAGATATTTGACATTTAAACAAGAAACTGGCTTTTCAGTCCCAGAATCCTTTCTTTTAATATGCCGCTCATGAGTCACCATCTTCTAAAATGACATGATAAATATTTTAAATAAGTATATAAAGGTAATTTATAAAAAGCCGTACAATGTAGAGATGTAACGGATAGACAAAAACTTGAGAAAATTAAGAGATTTAACGGTGGAATAAGCTATGCAGATAAACCTTATATTAATACAATGTATATGTATTTTGTTATACTTGCATTGTGTTCTTGCTTCAGTATAGCCAGATAGAAGTTCTATATTGTATTTCGGAAACGTGTCCCTTTTTCAAATGTGCGTTTGCTTTTAATTCAAACGTGCATACATGGAGGCTATTATAAAGCTGATCAGTTAAATAAGATATTTTTTAAAATCTGAGATCGATCTGTAATCGCCAGTGTCTAGTCGACGCTGATCCCCGCAGACGGCTCAGGATTGATTATTCGTTGTACCTGCAGATTGGTAACAGTTATTCGATATGCAAGACCAAGTAAGACTAGGTTTACATGTTGACCGTTCATGGTATTTTCATATGATCACATATCTGAGCAAATTGAACCTGGTCACTATTAAAATGAGTGATCATTTCAGAATACAAGTCGATGTATTTAAAAATCAGTCTTAGTAGGTTTGCAAACAAACTGCAAGGGAAAAAAATCTGCAATTACTATGGAGACGCTCTCTGTGATCTGCTCCGGTGATGGTAGATCAATTCCACATTTAAGATTTCTGTAAAAATTTTGCTTTAATATGCATAGCATAAAACCGAAGAAAATATCTAAATATTAATAAAACTAATTGTTATGCTGATCTACCTAATTGCGTCACTACATGGACTCTTCACGATGCCATGAATAGTGGTACCAGACAGAATTGCTATGACCAAGTCAGAAGAAGTATCTAGGAACTCATTACTCCTGTACTTCATGTAAATGCATACTATTGTTAACTATCTCCTTGTTGTCTTATTGCTTTTTGGCCCTTTAAGGCCACAATACTAACCCTCCCCATTTCTAGCACATTAACAAAAATGAGAAAAGAAAGCAAAAAAACAAAAAACAAAAACAAAATAAGGATAATACAAATTTGTTCATCTAAAAATAACAGTAAAATGATCACACCAAGTTAAGAATACCTTATGTTTCTTTAAAAAAAAGCTGAACAATTTAAAACTGATTCTTATTTTATCCTTTTCTATATGTAAGACACAGCCGAAAGGTGGGGAAAATCAGGTCTCAGGTCGGATATAAAATTGCCGAGAATAGACCAGTCGGTATACCATGGTAGACACGTTTCAGTCGATCGGAAATCACCCACCTTCCCGAAAGAGGAGATTATACCTAGGAGGATGCACCTTCTAAAATCAAGTCGAAGCATACCTAATTCCGACAAAGAAGGTTTAAGTCAGCCTCAAGGTTACCAGCACGATGCTTAAGCGAACATCGGTTAGTTTTACACCTGACTTGATAATAATTATTGTATTAATTAAATCGCTTAAATGATAAATGAAATCAGTATATTACTCAAATAATATGCGAATATGAGGAAAGAATTGATAAGATCTAACAATTCCGAAAGTCACCTTGTCTTTGAAAGGAGGAGGGAGAGGAGGAGACGGAAAAGGAAATTAAACAAGAATTAAAATAAATTCAACTTTCTCAAAACATAAGGGAAATCATTGGCATAAAATAAGCTTAATATTGTATGAATGACGGAAAGAGTTCTGCGAACAGAGGAATTTGAAGTTGTTGATATTAGAAAGAGGGGAAATATCATTCATAGCTGATTTTGGTTTTTGCTATTCCAGTTCCCCCACCATAAAAAAGAAAATATTTTAGAAAAGTAAAAAAAAAAAAAAAAAAAAAAAATGTAAAAAAGAAATGCGGCTCTGATCTGAGAATGGAACATTTTGGAGATGTTTCAAAGCATTCGATTTGTTGAGACGCTCATCTCTCTCTTTTATTTTTAATGCCGCTCAAACGTCCTTCTGTCTTCATTGATTCATTTCGGCTTTCCGGTAACAAGTGTTCATTCCCGGGTATGATCATCCATTCTTCAGGTTCAGGGAAGATGTCATCAAAAGACAAATATAATATTCGTCGTAATTTTGACTTCGGAATTCGGAAGTGCTAATTTGCATAAAGAATCCCTATTGAACAATTTGCAACACTATATATATATATATATATATATATATATATATATATATATATATATATATATATATATATATTCTACTGCAGATTTATCAAGTACACCATTTTTGACAGGCTGTGGTAATGTACTATGTATACATGCATGTATGTTGGTGCATAATATATTTATCTATGTGTATGCACTCTACGCATATATATATATATATATATATATATATATATATATATATATATATATATATATATATATATATATATATATATATAATTATTGATATATGATACAGAGATTGCTAGGCCATAAATTGGAATCCAGGGTTTCAAGAAACGAACCTTAGTTATAAATTATAGAGCATTTTTTTTTTTTTTTCGTTTATCTCTCTTTACTGAAATCCATTATAGGGTTGGCAACAGAAAGAACCGATATGCCGAATAATTTTTAAATAAATTGGATTCCAATTTATGGCTTAACTTAAATACATCAGTGATGATGTTGGATTTATACATAATTTAGGCGCAGTAAAACACACACAAGAAAAATATCATCCTTTTCAAAAGTTGGAAAAAAAGGACAAAAACCGAGGGATGGGGGCACATAGAAAGGAAACAGAGTGTCACGTGATGCAGCAGCGATAATTGAGAGGGATATATATACATATATATATATATATATATATATATATATATATATATTTATAAAGAGAGGGGGAGAGGCGATCAGGTGAGGGGAAAGAGAAAGAGAACAATGTGTTTTGATTCTGTTTCTTTTTTGTTTTCTTTTGTAAAGAAAAAACTGGAGACGAACGAAATGTTGGAAATTATGGGAAGACGGAGGCGTTATTTGAGGTCAGTTCAGTATTCTCTGTCGTATTGGTGGAAGCGGCCCTCACAGGCGTAGATGACCGACGTGAGGAACGTGACCGCACAGGCTCCGATTCCCAGCCAAAAGGACCAGCATATCTTGGCTCGCGAATCCTCCCTCCAAGTCAGACCGGCCTTGTACTGCTTGTTCATCTGAATGCCATAAATAATAAGGCAGACTCCCATACACAGGACTGAAATAAAAGAAAAAAAAAACGAATATAAGTAATATTTTACGGTTGGTAATTGGTCAATAATAATCATATAAGTTATATTGTACAATAAAGGAAGAGACTATCAGACACATGTATACATTATTATAATGTATAGAAGTGAAACTGTACTAGTGACGGTTGAGGACATGCGTCGCATGGAAAGAAATAATATACGAATGATACGATGCATATGTAATATGAGTTTTAAAGTCAGGATAAGTTCAGATGACATAAGGGAGACGATCAAATCTGTACAATATAAAGAGATGTGTGTAGAACAGGATACCGATGGTATAGTAAAGTTGAAAAATGGATGAGAGTTCGTGGGTTAGTAAATGTAGAACAATTTAGGTAGCAGGGTCGGGCACAGGGAAAACATGAGAAAAATGGATAAAAATGGACGAGAGAGAGAGAGAGAGAGAGAGAGAGAGAGAGTGGGATAAAGGGAGAAATCAAGATCTGGCTAGGGTAGGTTAGTGTGAAAGTCAATTTGAAAAAGCCGTTCAAACATATGTCAATATGTAAAATAGTGATTAAAAGCGTTAGATGAAAATCAAGAAGAAGCAAGTAGTAGGAGAAAAAAGGGGAAGGCGAGTAGACGTCAGTAGCGATTAGTTTGAATTTTTACAAGGGCCATATTTAGTGCACATGCATGATGATCACCTTAATCTGCAAAATAATAATTCTCAGAGACGAGTGACGTAAGGTTGAGGGAAGAGGACAGCAAGTCAAACGGTAGACAAAAACAGGCGAATGGTGGCGAATGATGTCACGTTTTCGAACTGAGAGAAACAAAGTTTTTTTATCAGGTTAGTCTCTCCGGTAGGCCGTGCGTATGAGACACTGTTAACAATGTATAAATAATCTAAGCAGAATGTTACCTCGATGTTCTCTGTACGTCTTAGTCTCTCATTTCAGTAAGTTAAATAGTAAATTAATATATATATATATATATATATATATATATATATATATATATATATATATATATATATATAAAAGAACAAACCGTATTATGTGTTCATCAACGTTTCGTCTTTATTTCGAGACTTCCTCTGGATGAATGAGATTAAGAAACAAAAAATACCAGTACAAAATATTTGAAAATGTTTCACGTGCACAGTGTGACGCAGTTCTTCTTCTTTTTGTTTCTTAATCTCATTCATCCAGAGGAAGTCTCGAAATAAAGACGAAACGTTGATGAACAAATAATACGGTTTGTTCCTTTTTATTTTCTCTATTTTGTCGGAATACTATTTCCATCATTTTCATCATATATATATATATATAATTATTTTTTACTATTTAATTCAACTGAAAGTGCTCAACGATAAGAAACGAATTTCTTAAAGGGGCTGTCATAATTATATTTTTACTATAATAGTTAAATACCTACAGGCACTAGTGTTTCATCCTTTCGGGAATCTTCAGTGCAGGGTGTCACGATTAATACCAGTCGAACGATTCGAACCCCGCAACACGAGACATCTCTGGCTCGAGCCACACACAGACACAGACACACACAGACACACACAGACACAGACACACACAGACACACACACACACACACACACACACACACACACACACACACACACACACACACACACACATATATATGAGTTTACATAGTTCAACAATTATTACATGACTGGATCAGAAAAACAGCACAGGCTCGTTAGGGCTTAAGAAACTAAAATGTAGAGCGGAACGTCCGATTTTATATATAGGTGGATGAGTGAACGGTTGCGTGTATTACAAACGGTGTTTTGTATACGCTCAGCTGAACAGCGTATATATAACTCGTATCTAGAGAAACACGTTAAAATAATTACAATTGATCCACGAAGATTTGAACCTTACATTGCCGATTTCATAGTATTTATAAGGTTGATTGCGCACACAAAAAGAAAAAAAGAAACGAAAATATTGAGAAAAGGGAAGAATTTTATTTACTACATTCAAAATAATTTTTATATAGTAATAATTTCATTAAAATGTCTTACATTTCGGTTTACTAGATGGGGGTCTCTGCTTATCAAGGTACAGAGACCACTTGAAGATAATGTGTAAACATTTCAGTGAAGGTCGGTAATAGTGGAAATTGGGTAATAACTTTTTGCACTTGAAAATGACCATGTTGTAGTCAGCTGGGAAGTAGACCTCTAGTATTGTGTTCTACAGATGGAAAATAAATTTTTCTTATGGAATTTCCGTTCAGTTTTGGATAGAGATAGAGAGAAGTTGTTTATAGTGGTTGTAACTAGACGAGTGTTTGCCGTGATTTATTTTACAGGGGAACTACAGATTAAAGCTCAATGAAGCAGTTGCCATGAAAATAACGATAGTGCAGAGATGAACTAGCAACGTCTTTTCTGCGAGAAAGAGGTAGTAGGGGGAAGATGAGGGCGATTTTGAAGCCAGTTTTATATTGACCAATGGACTTATTTCACAATCTATAATTGCTATCTAGATTTATTTTCTTCCGCACATGGACAAAATAAACATACGGTCAGTGTTTAATGTGGGAAATGTCCGGCTCAACCAAAGAAAGAAAAATAAGAATTATCTTAGCCTAAAAAAGATTTATTTTGTTATAAGAGAAGACCAAGTACTACACGTTGATTCTAATTATCTATTTCTATTTATCAGCAACATCGATTTAAGAATTTGTATGAGAATTTGTTTAGGCAAGGCTGTTTCATTTTTGTTAAAGACGCCTACACATCTTTTTAGTTATTTGCCGCATTTTCTTTTACAAAATATTTCACTATTGTTTGTAAGTTTTTTTGTGTTTATGAATGAAATGTTGCTCAATGGAACTATTTATTTGAACGAGTTACAACCAAGACTGCGAGAAGGAGCTGTCGTTGTTGTTAGCTTTGTATTATACACTGTATTATGTTCAGATATATAATCTTAAATTATGAAGGTTAATTGATATGCAATATTAGACTTACATAGGAGGTTAGATTTTTGTAAAGCGCCATGAGAAATGTTTTGCAAATTTGACAGGAAAAAAGAATAAAAAATCGCTTATTACTTTCAATAACAACTGAACATGTTGTAATGATCTATATAAAGAATGCGATTATTATGGTGCGTGTCGGATATAATTCTATTGTTTGAAATTATACAAAAACGAAAATGAAATTTAGGAACTAATCCCGTCCTTAATTTAACGATGCCTACGTTCAGTCTTGAAAGACAAAGGGTATCCCTCTTTATGGGCATATGTACGTGTAATTGTGAGGCAGGGGTTGCGCAATCCCAACCACACCTCTCCTGAATCGACACTGTTTAAGTCCAGTGGCAAGGAGAAGTCCAAGACGACTGCAAACAATGCTGAAATAAGCGAAGAGGACATAGAGTTCCTGAAAGTACCAAATTGTCACCCATTTCGTGCTGACGAGGTTCAACCCTGCTTAAGTTCGGTGATCCAACGGGAACCCGTGTGTATCAACGTGATAATTCCGTACAATTTTACATATGTGCTTAATACTCACAATAAAATCGTCTTTTTAGATGTTTTTGTGAACAAAACACAATTTATGAAAAAATATTCCATTGATTTTATTCACCCAAAAATATGTAAACGATCATAAAAAAAAACATTTGGTGAGTTTTTTCTTTTGTTTTCTCGCCTGATTTTGATGCCAGTTTGTTATGATTCGCCTTTGTTTTTCAGCTATTTATATATTTATGAGTTAGGAAAAGTCGGGTTTCTCTGGTTAAGAAACTGTAATAGTACCCACAATATTAACCGGACAACTGGTCCTGGGAATTCCCTCACTGCTTCCTCTTTCCCCGACAACAATTTTTTTTATCAAACTCATCACGTAGGGCGCCTCCTATAAATAGAACCTCTGATCACAGTACTTCTTTACGTCTCATTGGCAATATGTCTTGTTTGGGGTAAGCAAACAGTTTTGTCTGCATTATTATTATTATTATTATTATTATTATTATTATCATTGTTACTACTACTACTACTACTACTATTACTACTACTACTACTACTACTACTACTACTACTACTACTACTACTAATAATAATAATAACGCACCCAATTTAAGTTTTGGAGATTTTATGAAATTTTTAAATGAAAATTTTAATTCATTTATTCTGTAAACATTATTTGGTGCTTGTGCAATTTAATGAAATTTCAGACAAATGCATTTCAGGTAAAACACTATTACGCACTTACGTGTCATGTTGAAATTAGTTTAAATCCCAAAAATTACGAAAAATGATACAGTAGAAAAATAATTATAAGTAAAAATAAAATTATAGGGATTTATCGTATGTTTTACTGTGGAAGACTTCTTTAAATCCAGACTATTATTTTTTGACGTATGTCCCTTGATTTCAATTAAAACTTATTTCAAAATAGAAAATAGCGGATCGCTAGTATCTATGGCTTTTTTTTCTAAAAAATAAATCTACTGGATGAGTTTTTGCAATTTTTGTAATTAATATTAATTTCGACATGACGCGTAAGTAGATAATAGTTTTTATTTGAAATGCATATGCTTGAAATCCAATTATACTACAGAAGAACCCATTATTTTATTATTTGACGTTTGTTTTGTAACGTCATATTTTGTTAAAAATATATTTAAGAAATGGTTTAAAATACTTAACAATGTTGCTTTTCGGTATCATATTCAAAGTACCTAGTTGAGCGGAAGCAATATCACATCACAGACCATTAAATCAAAGTTACCGCTTCTTAATATCTTCACTAGATACCTCCAAAGCGCGACACAGAATTAACCCCATAAATATTGCAGTGATGTAACTTTAATATAAGTTAATGTTATCATCATAAATATTATACCATTTAAAAGAAGAAGCCTAAAATGAATTAATAGTAACGTTTTCAATTTTTTTCACCGTAAAAATATTATATGCTAGTATAACCTAAAACTGACTAATACGTTAACCGTTTGGATTCACATATTTATTGTATAAGAAAAATATTGGCCCAGCGAACAAATAAATACATAAATATTTTAAAATAATAAATTTATATTTTTAACAAATCAAATATTTATGTAGATATCAAAGTCTAATAAAACAAAACAACAGCAAAATAAGCCTTACTTCCATTATTTATATTTACCGCTTTTGGTCATCCGTCAACACAATTTAATTTACACACGTCGTCTATTTTGCGTAAAAAAAAAGATTGGCGATTTTGCACAAAGAAAATGGAAGTTCATAATGCTCACAAATTTTGGGGCATTAATAAAAATATAAATATAAGTTAACATTAAATTATGCATATGCAAACTCTGGATCGGTTATTTAACGTCTTAAAAATAATAATAAAAAAAACTATGAAGCAGTTGAAGAACTTATAATTTATCGTCTGGCATACGTATTGGTAGGAATTATCTATACTGGTGCGATTAATATCAGTGGCGCAGCTGTCTCGGTTATTTTTCAAATTTTTTATTTTAATCTTTTACTTATTTAAAATCAAAATAAAGATCTAAAATCAATAAATTGGTATAGTGTTCTAATTTACTTTTTAACATATTTAAATTAGTAGTTTTGTCTTTAAAAATTATCCTTTACGGCGATTTTTAAGGTTAAATAAATGTTATCAAATTAAAATTATCGATTTAATTTTTGTTTGCGTGAAAACATGTTGAGTTTCTTTTCTGTCAAAAATGTTCTCTTTTACAAAGTAAAAGTAGTTTTTGTGCAAGAAAAGAGACATCAATTAAAAACAATGAATTGAAGTTAAATTCTCATTACTTTAACTAAATTAAAAGATTAATACGTGTACGGATCATACTCCGTGGCTCTCAATATTGACTCCGTAAAATCCGATAACAATGTACGACAGCCGAAAGCTGATCGCACAGAACGAAACTCGTGTTTGTAAAACAGAAAACATTGTTATTTTTTATTTATTTATATTTATTTTTACTTTTGAAATGAGGCTTCATAATTTGTGCATTCATTCTTTTTGCGGAGCGTTAGCCCCATCTTCATAATTGTTATTTCACTACATTTCGGCCAACTCATCTTCCGCCCTTCTTCAGGTAATTAGCCGCGACGGGATAGGAATGCTGAGTATCGTAACTTATTCCCAGTAATTATAATTATATATACTAGCGGGACCTGTAGAAATTCCACAGGGGACTCATTCATATGTAATATATTGATGTTGGCATTCTATAGATGTTCAGCGTAAATGGAGACGCTCTGATATTATTGTAGCTCTTTTGTTAAAACTGCAAAAGTATTTATCCAAGCTAGCAGGGACGCCCGGTCGTAAAGTACGCTTAAATATGATATTTTGATTCTTGCAGATTTCGTATATATATTATTATAGAGTTAATGTTCTATCGATTTTCATATATAATAAACAGGCGATTAAAAAAAAAAAAAAAAAAAAATATATATATATATATATATATATATATATATATATATATATATATCCATATGACTTGGATGCATCAGCTTTAATCGAAACCGAAACCAAAACTTATATAACTTGAGCTCCTTCAGCTATAATCGAAACCGAAACCAAAACTTATGAAGAATTCTTGGTAAAATTATTTATAAAAAAATAAATGACTTCATAATATATAAGAGGCAAAATGTGTGTATGTGTGTGTGTTTGTGTGTCTCGCAAAAACTTCAAACAGACGCGTCGGACCATGACAAAACGGTTTCGTATTAAACCTCGGTCTTTCGGACGAAAAATATAGAAAAATTGGCCAAAACATTAATTCCTTCATCCTGAACTGCACAGTTTTCTACAAAGAGGGGATGGCTTTTTTCGTTAACATTTTCGCAAGGCATCGTCTCCATTGAATTGACTAGCTTTAATTCCAACGCTCGCAACTTCCAGCTTCGCTATGAACGCACCGGCTAAGACGTTACGTTTTATTTTTAACCTCCCTTTTCTTCTTCGCGTTACGGGTTCGAGGCTCCCTGCCTACTACCACTTTTTTTTTAACAACTCTCTCCATTTGGGATGCCTACTGTTGTTTAGATTTCCCCTCCACCGCTACTAACACTTTTTTTCGGAGTTCTTTACTACGCCACCTCGACACACCCGGGCAACGCCAAGTAACCCCGCTAGTATATAAATAAAAAATATATAAAAACAAAAAATATAGCATTCAGTACGGACACGACAATGGAAGACCAGATAAGAACACAAAATTGCATTTATAAGACCATAAAATCCAACCTTGATCACTCGTGTCGCAATGGATAGAGGCGTTGAGCCTCTACAGTTCCTGGTGAGCATTGCATGAAATTGGCGGTTTTAATCCTACTCAAGCAGACTAGAGGATTAGTTGGCAAAAATGTGGCGAAACAACAGTAACTATGGAAGGCAGCAATTACTGAGAAAACAGTTACGAGACTCAACATTCCTGTCCAGTCGCGGTTAATCGTCTAAAGAAGGCCAGAAGATAAGTTGGCCGAAACGTGGTGAAACAACAACTATGAAGATGAGGCTAACAGTTCGCAACAAAAAAAAAAACTAAATAAATAAATAAAAAATGAGTACACTTACGTTGTTGTCTTATATATATTTCACTCACACGGACATTTTATTTGTTTTTGTAAATTCTTGCATTCTCCGTACTTTATTTGTTTGATTATTATTACGTTTTGTTTGTCTTCGACTTGCTTTGTTGTAGCCTTCGTGTTTTTGTGGATTCACCTCCCAACGATCAAAAATGTTTTTAATACTAAGCGTTTTTAAAAAAATAAAACTTTAATCGAAATAGAAATTAACAGCACTCCTTTTCACTGACATCGTAATTCACACCACCTCGTAATTTTGATGTGTGCTCTCAGCTACTAAACACTCGACTTGCTGTACTTACTAATTCGTCCTTCTTAAATCAGCTATTTCCCTCATATGAAAATTAATGGCATTTATTTTTTAAAATTGCATTTTCATATATAATATTTGAACATTTCCAAGCCATAACAAATCGAATGTTATCTTTGGCTATTTTTAAATTTCCATCACGAACGAAAAGCTCGCAATATTATTATAATTCACATAATGCAAAATAAATACCATCAATCGATTACTCATAACACAGTAGCGTCCAAAACTAAGGGACAAAATTTTAAAACCTAATATTTGTTAGAAATAACAAATGTGAAAAGCTGAAATTTTGACAACTGGTAGTCGTTATCATTCATAATAACTTACTAAAATTTGAATTATTTGCAAAGGATAGAAAAAGAATTATTTATTTATTTTCAAAATGGGAACGTCCAAAAGTAAGGGACAAAATTGAGAAAAAAAATGTAAAAAGCCAAAAAACAATGAAATAATGTACAATCAATATTTAGTAAATTAGCCCTTGCGCTCAATGACAGCTGCACATTTTCGACTACAAGAACGAATCAGTTCTTGATAATCCTCGATACTAATTTTAGACCATTCTTCTTGAAGCTTCACCCACAAATGCTCCGCGTTAGTGAGATTTCTTTCCATAACTTTCAATCCTAAGGTCTTCCAAAGATTTTCTATTGGATTTAAGTCAGGACTTTGCGGTAGCCAATCCATAATTTCGAAATCTTACTCGCTAAGGTACCACCTTTGTCTTGTGACATGAGGCATTATCTTGCATAAATGTAGCCCTATCAAAACCTGAATTCTGTATGATTGGCACAACATGATCTTGAGCAATGTTTTATAGATTTGCGTGTTTATACGAGTTTTTAACCTGACAAGATGCATTGTACCTTGGCTAGAAAACATTCCAAATACCATGACGCTTCCGCCCCCAAACTTGACAGTTTTCTTAGTATACTTTTCACTTAATCTTTCACCAATACGTCTCTTTACATTGTTTTTCCATCATTTCCAAATAAATTAAACTTGTTTTCATTCCATGAAAATACTTTTGCCCAATTTTCATATGTCCAAATGACATACCTATTGGCAAACTCTAATCTCTTCTTATTCTTCGAACTAACAAGTGGTTTCTTCCCTGGGGTTCGATTAAACAGCCCTATTTCTTGCAGTTTTCTAGAAACAGTCTGTCTTGACACATTAGCACATGAGGTACTATTCATAACCCTTTAAATTTATGTGCAAGACTTAAAATGGTCCTTTAATGACATACGCTGCATTATTCGATCTTCTCTTGCCGAAGTTTTGCGGGGTCTGCTGGTTTTAAAAACACTAACTATTTTGCCTGTATCATTGTAGGATTTAACAATCCTGTGTACAACACTCTTGGAACGTTTCACGTTTTCTGAAATCTCTCTAAGGGTGTGCTTTTCCTTGTGTAGCTTCACAATAGCTTGTCTCACAGAGTAATCAGGCTTTTGGCGTTTCGCCATGGTGCCGGCTAATGCAACATTTACAAATGACTAAGTAAAACTTATTCTTGAAAGCAAATCAAAAAATTTTAATATAGCATACTGTTTACATTATTTTTCTCAATTTTGTCCCTTACTTTTGGACGTTTCCATTTTGAAAATAAATAAAAAATTGTTGTAATTCTTTTTCTATCCTTTGCAAATGATTCAAATTTTAGTAGGTTATTATGGATGATAACGACTACCAGTTATTCAAATTTCAGCGTTTCACAGTTGTTATTTCTAACAAATATTAGGTTTTAAAATTTTGTCCCTTAGTTTTGGACGCTACTGTATATTACCCGGGAAACATTTCGTTTGATCATGGTATAGGACCTTGTTTTACATTGCTTTGCCAGACAGAGAAGCAGAGACCCTCACACATATTTGAGAGATTATAGAAAAAATATAAAATAATGAATTAACAAAACGACAAAACATAAAATTAGTTGTTACATTTCCTAGCACTTAGGGCGACAAATGAATAAACATTGATTCGATTAAATTGCCTCTATAAAAAAAAAATTTTTTTAGATGCTGCACCTGAAGAAGGCAGATTCATGCCACCTCCTCAAAAGCAAAGTTATACACTGTAAAATAACAACACTTTTCAAGATCTTCACGTCCATAATAAATAGAGTACTTGGTAGAATTCAGTTGTAAGTTTCATCTTCTGGAGGTTGAAGGTCCAATCTTTAGTGCGGGCGACACTCAAAATACAATTGCGAATAACTTAGGGCATTTACCCAGTCATGGCTGACAGAACGAGAGCATACTACCGCCGTGGATTAAATAAAGGATTAATTCGAAATTCTGTGCAAATTACCCTTTATGGCCTTACTTTCACGAAAAAACACTTGTCTATCTGAAACCACTCTCAATAATTTACCCAACTCATTATCAGTGCCTAAGCCTAAACGTAGATTCTATGAACAAAGTTTCTTTCTTAGAACTGCACGCCCGTGGAACTCTGTTCTGCTTCCCGACTGACTACAATATGGTCGTCTTCAAGTCCAACATGAACAAGTTCTTGATGAGCCGTCCCCTTAAGTAATCCATTTTACCAAATTTCCACTACTAACGATTACCGCAACAGTTTCTCATTGACTACTGTACACTCAGTAATCCTTATCCTCAAGTAGCCTCCTGGCTTTGATAAGTGGTGACTCCCTTGTAGAAAAAAGTTCAGCTATATACACCTAACGTAGGTCAAAGGTTCTCAAATAAGAACAGTTCGGATAATCCAAATAATTCGAAATCCTTATCTCAAAAAGTCCAAACTTTTCAAATGCATAAAAAGCAAACTTTCTATGCTGTCCTGAGCTCCTTAGCCTCAGCCAATCAGAACACTTCACGCATAACTGAGCTCTTTATAATCAGGCAAGTAGCTTCCATGCATAAGAATATGAATTATGTTTTTAGAGGCAAAATCCCGACACGTGTGCAACTGAAAGAATGTTGAAACGATTTGAGCGATTCTCTTTTAAAATCGCTTTGTCAATCCTCAATCATGCAGAGAAAATCGGATGTTTTTTTATATTTATTTCGAAGAGAAAATTCGTAATCAATATTCTTCTTTCCTTTATTTTATCATCTGAAATGTTCCGGCTTTCACTAATAGCAGTCAATTAATTTCAATTGAATAAGAAATCGCAAGTCAACAGCAAAACTGATTTGATAGGAGCAAAAAAAAACAAAACAAAAAAAAAATGAAAAAGAAAAAGACTAGATATCGGTGAAATAAGTTCGAGACGTTCACCTGTCTCACGACAAATGCGTGTCAAATATTGATTGGAAAATCAATAAACTTTCTTTTGGCTTTAAGTGACGTTCGTTTTTCTATTTACAGATTCGGTTTAGCTCAAAATCGCAGACTTTGAAAAACGAGACAAAATCGAACTTAGTTTGATTTGTGTACGGGAAAATGTCGAGGTTGTGGTGGTAGCAATATTTTATGTGTCGACACGAGTTTTATTTTAACGAAGAGATAGTGTCAAAGAATACCATTTAAATTTTTAATGATTTTTTTCAAAATGCAGCAAAATTGTCCCCCACCCCCAACTAAAAATATTTGAAATGTACTTATTCACTCTTTAACATTAATCGAATGGGGGCAATGATGGTACTAATTAAAATATCGAAGAGAAGTTTAATTGCTATAAGTAGACTTTATATGTTTCAATGGCGAAAGAAGAGTGTATTTCATTTTAATTACTAAAAAGAGATTGTGTTAAATCCTAATGTCACAAATGAGATTGTGTCATGACTAAAATGGTGCCCATGTCAGGCTATAATGGTGAAAAATGCCTTGTCTCTGTAATACAGTCTCTCATTTCTTCTATGTAAATGTTTCATGTCTTTTACTAAAAATATTTAATTTTTGCTATGAAAATAGATATTTGATAAAATATGTAACAATATTAAGAAATTGGTGAAAGAGTTAAAAAAAAAAACAAACAAACTGGGTCAGCAAGGTTTGCCGTTATGTTTGGAAGTCATTGACAGCACATCCGCTTCTCTCTGTATAAGGAGGGGCTTTATCAATGTTGAGGAATAAAGTTTGAGTGGATATATCCGCTTTCTGTAGAAAAAGTGTTAATATCGGTGACGACAGGAAGATAAGTATTGAACATTTTACCCGAAAGCAAATAAACAAGTGAAAGGAGGGCAATGATGACCTTAATAACCTTTAATAGAAAACATTTAATAGAAAATTACGACAACAGACATCAGCGATTAACGCTTGAATTGAACCATCAAAATTTCTAATGACGCCCAGGGTCTGGTGCTACCAGATCAGGCTGCTGAAGAATATAAAGATATTGCCCCTCTGGCCTAAAATGCACAAAACATTGATGTTATTGTTTTATTCTTTCTCTTTACAAAATCCAATTATGTTCGTTAAAGTCAAAAACAAAAACCACAATTTTCTTCTATAAAACAATGAAATCAAACTCCATGAATATATATATATATATATATATATATATATATATAAATATATATATATATATATATACTAGCATTTCAGCCCGGCATTGCCCGGGTGTTTTGAGGTATATGTTGAGCAAAAAAAAAAAAAAAGTGGTATTAGGAAGGCAGGCTCGAACCCGTACCGTGAAGGAAGAAAAGAACGGATAAAAAACGAGACGTCTTTGCTGTTACGACCACCGCAAAACCGGAAGTGACATATGTTTAAATTAAGACTAGACAATTGAAAAGAGGGGATGACTTTCGTAAATATCAGCGAAAAAAGTGACCCTTCCCTGTAGAAAAGTGCCCAGTTGAGCGTGAAGAAATTAATATTTTTAGCGAATTTTTCGGTATTTGTCGTTTGAAGGGACGAGCTTCAAAACGATACTGATCTAGTGAAAATCAAACGCCCCTTTCGAAAGTTTTAGGCAGACATGCAAACATGCATACATATATTTATATATTGGTAGTTCAAATTTTCGACCCAAACCGATTAAATAGCTTGCTCTATCTCTGAATACCCTTTATGTAAAATTTCAAATGTTTAGACCAGAAATTGTCTGAGTTATTTGGTAGAGACCGCAGAGGTCAATTTTTTTAAATTTGACTCCCATTATGACCCCTTAATATTTATTGTTTTGGGCTCAAATCAAGTTATTAAGTTAGATCCATGTCCAAGGAACCTATATCTAAAATTTCAAGTGTTTAGACCCAAAATTGGCGGAGGAGTTTGATAGAGTTCTCAAAAGTCAAATCGTTGAACGTTGACCCATAAACAGCCAAATTTCTAACCGAAAACTGATTACAAAAATCTTCCCAAATCCCAGTACTCTGTATATCAAATTTCGAGTCTGCAGACTGAAAATTGACAGAGTTATTGCATAGGGAAATGTACAGAGACACACAGACACATACATCTATACCCCTATAAATTCGTTTTTCTTTTTTGTGTATTGAGCTATAGGGTGTTGCTTATAGAAATATATGGTTTTATTACACTTTTTTATGATGATGCATCTATTGAGGTATTTGTTATTTCAAGGTATTCTCAGTAATCATAGAAACAGTTGCTGCCAATTCTCGAAAAACGAGATAATTTTTTTGGATTTTGGTTTTGTTATTTATTTTTTGATAAATCAATGTCTTTATACGGGAGCGGGTATTTACACGCGAGCCTTTTATTCTAATTTTTTAATAGTCGCTTCTTTTTTATGAGATTGCCGCTTCTTTTCAGTCCTGAAAGAAATGCAAAAAAAAAAAAAAAAAAAAAATGCGTTCGTTAACAGTTTCTTAAAGGTTTTATTTTTTTGGATAGAATCGACGCACACCGGAGAGAGAGAAAGAGAGAGAGAGAGAGAGAGAGAGAGAGAGAGAGAGAGAGAGAGAGAGAGAGAGAGAGAGAGAGAGAGAGAGAGAGAGTGTGTGTGTAAGCTAATTATTTAAACTTCTTAACCGAAATGGTGACATGCGAACAGATGTTAGGTCGATGTAACATTCCGCACTTAGCGATTATCAAAGTTTTCTTTCTAAATTATTGACCACCTGCCTAGCGCGAAGCCTATGGCAGACTCGCATTATTCGATATCTTCTACTCGGCTTCCACAGACCAACTGATTTGAAAACCTTCGTTTTCCTTCAGCTCGCAAAACGTGGCCTCGTTCATCATCTCGACTCTGTTTTGTCTAACTTATCTAACCTCCGCTTTATTTTAATCTCACATGTCAGTCATCATTGATTCAACCCTGGGAATGTTTCTATTTTGCTGATTTGGGTTATCATGACATGCACTCAATGTGCTTAACCCAAAATTAATACTAGTTAACTTAATCGCTACTGACATAGGGTTCCTAATATGTAACAGTTTTATATAATCATTATTTTTTTTAAATCGATAATTTGATCAATTGATACTGATATGGAATGATAATTCCATGCGCAGTATTCAGGTCATTTCATGTCCATGGAGCCACTTTTACTGAGGATGTTGGAAACCTCCACGTGTTCTATCATGTGAGTACCTTATCCTAAGAATCGGGGAAACCAATGTAAACAAAACCAACCAGGTTAGAATGCTCATTCATACTAGTTACGTTTGTTAACTGATAAAAATGTCCCTAATTCATACGGGGAAAAAGTTAGACACAATGTCTTTTTTTTTTAAATGAAAATCGCTCCAGAGAAGGTATGAAAAGCCACTTTATGTAAGAAGCTAAAAAATACTCAAAAGTAAAAAAAAAAACAAAAAAAACGATAAGTGTTAGATGGATCGATCCAGACCCCCACCAAATTGCAATACTTCCTCCTTTGTCAAAATCATTGCTAATGTACTGTGAGTTCTAAAGGACAAAATAAAGGAAGAGACAGTTACTGTAACAGAGCGCGGACGCGCGTATGTTGGCTGCATGCAAATGCCGAGCCATGTGCGAAGTAACATCACGGTAAGGGAAAAGAAAAACTCTAAAAAGAACGTGTGCATAGACTGACGAGCACGTTAGAGACGTGGTGACGTCATAGCTGTAACGAAAATTAACGCGTGGAAGGATAATGAGAAATAAAAGTCTTTTCTTAAAATCTAAAACATTGAGTTAAAAGTTGTTATTTCCTATACTTTGTCTTTGTTGTGACTGTATCTACAATGTGTTGGGTTCCGGATGTCTGCATGTTAACGCGTGTGTAAATTGTGTGTAGCGTTACATTACGAGTCTGATGAAAGTAAAATTAGGTTCACTTTCTATTCCCTTTTTTAATGGGACAAAAATAAAAAAATTGCTCCAGTCGAGAAGGATTTCTCTTCTTCTGACCGAGAACGGAACAAATTTGACCTCCAGCTCAAAGGCGAAGTTCCTATTTACTTTCCTCCTCACGAGAGCAGTCAGTTTTTAACGTGGGAAAGATCCAACTCCCTAAAAGGAGGTAGCCTGAATTGGAATAAAAAGTAGCCTCAGTCTATAAGGATTTTTCCTTCACTGACCGATGACAGAAAAGATGAAATTTAGAATTAGAAGAAATACTTAACTTTGTTGAAATCGTTTGTAGATAGTATTTACTTCTCTCTCACCACAGGAAGATGTGACACAAGGCCAGAGGGTAGGATTAAAAACCAGCGCCCAAAAAGCAGAGCACAACAAAATGCTTGAGCAGACCCGAGAAGCATGACTATAAAAATGCTCGAGTAGCCTCACCGGCATTGCTCAGTGGGGGCGCCTCATACAATTAACAAAAAGTTAATCTCTTTTTAAAGAGAGAAGCAAAGTCTTGGAATGTGGACCTCCTAGGATTGCATACAAGAATACATCATCCCGGCAAGGAAAAAGACCAATGGCGAAGAATTATAGAATATAAATCTATGTATTTAGTCTGACACATCCACTAGGATATGAAACACTTTTTTGTATAGCTTACTTACCATATACATATTATATAATTTTTCTTTATTCATACAAACATTATTGGATACGTATGTGCATGGATGTTTCAGCAGTGACTTTTCGAAACTCAGCGTCATCAAACCATTGGTTTTAACATTTGAAACTAATGGCCTGATAACGATGGATTTAGAAAGAAATCGCAATCGAAACATGTGTAACAAATTGAGGCCGTACGATAAGAGTCGAGTACGTTAGCTAGTTTAACTATGCAATTTGTATAACAAATGAAATATTTGACAGATAAGGGAATGGCTTTAATAATAATAATGAAAATATGTTAAACAAATAATGAAAGTTTAAATAAAGACAAGTAAAATATCTGGATCAAATAGAAAATAAAGCAATGAACAAAAATGACGGGAGTGGAATTGTAAACAAATGACAATCAGTCTAAATTAAGAATTTACGATAAGAAAATAGGTTAGGACAATGAATCGAAATCATCACATATGAAAAAAAAAAGGCATTTGTGAGTGTATATGACGTCACAGCGCGTATCTATTATACATAAATAATTATGACTGTATATATAACGGTATGTAACATACGCACATATATAGTCAATAATGTTTGTTAACTGATTGGGGAGGACGTAATCTCAATTTGGTATGGTAATATCTGTCCCCTAGCTGTTTCCAGATGTATCTTACGTCATGCTGACACGAGAGAAGTTACTCATCTTTAATATTACATTCTGCGTTCTCTTTATTTTTCCAAAATTGAAATAAACGGACTCACCTGCAATCATAAGCAAAACGGCCACTGCCTTGTGTGCGTTGCTATTACAGTTACAGCAGAGTGCCACAGTCGCGATCATCAAACTAATGAGGCCACAAGCGAATCCGACTGAATACAAGGCTTGGGCTGCATGAATCCACTCTGTAACAAAACGGAAGCAAGAATTAAAAAAGTTAATAATAATTGAAGACAGAGATGGCATAAAACAATGGAAGTGGGTAATCGAAGAAGAAATATAAATTAAAAATAGATATTTACCAACAAGAAAATCAGTCAGAATAATCAAGGAAAAAACAAAACATACACATATTTTGGTACTTATGCAGTTTAGGGGCCTTATTGAAGTAATAATTTTATTATTTTGAAAGCCATTGTAAACATAGTTTTTTTAAAAAAATTATTCTGTATTCACACTAAGGTTTTAGTGGCTACTATTTGGGATCATGTCTAACAAGAGATTGTGGGGAGTTGAGTAGCGAGATGTCTATTCACATTTTAACTTTGCATCTCAATACAATCAGAGAATCAGGGAACAAAGAGGGAAATCCGAAGTCTAGCAGTCTGAGAGAAGAAATCATTAGAACTTTTTGGCGATGTGAGGCCTCTATTGTGAAAGCGTGGGATTTTACTGCTTATGAAGTTGTTCGGGAATATGTAGGTCGAGGGGACATACCGTTCTACCAGTTCATCAGAGCACAATCTATTAAAGTACTTCCGATACGACATAGGCTGGAACTTGACCAATAGTGCGGACCATATATGATTTGAGACTCTAACAATTTGATAAAGAAAAGATACTTGAAAATACTATCTAAAAATATCACGGTCCATAAACTGCACAAGCATGATTTTTTTCTTTACAATTAAATAATCAACTGTGAGTTTTCTCAACCAAATTTAAATATTTCTTATTTATTTTTATAAGTGAATCCCCACGTAACAAGACCCGAAGGCCACTCAAGGATAAGGGTTAATGATTGCACGGTGGTCATTGGGACAACAGCATAGTAATCATTAATAATGGAAATTAGGTATAATTGGATTATTATAGGCGACGGCTCAACAAAAACTTGTTTACATGTGACTTGAAGACGACTATATTATAGTCAGCTGAAAAGCAGGCCAACGGAACAGAGTTCCTAGGGCGGGCAGTTCTAGGAAAAAAACTTTGTCCATGGAAATCTGCATTTAGATTTAGGCACAGACAGAGAGTGGAGGAAATTGTTGGTAGTAGTTGTAACTAGTCGAGAGTTGGGAAAGGCAGTCCGATAGATCGGAGCTCAGACGAGCACTTACCATGAAAATAATGATAGAGTAGAGACAAGCTCGCAAGGTCTCTTTTGTGCGAAAGAGGTTGTAGAGAAGAGAAACGCGATGGAATTGTATTTCTTATGTAAATATTTAAATAAAAAGTATCCGCATGAGCTTTAGGTCCTAATAGTAAGAAGTAAAATATTTCAGGTTCTAATGACAATAAGAGGATAGTATCAGATAATGTCGTCAAGTAGAATGCGTCAGGATATAATAACAGAAAAGGCCTTACACGACCTAATAGCAAAAGGAGGTCTTTGTCTACTATTGCTACATCTGAGGAAGGGGCTGCTCAGAGCATCCTTTCCTGCCTGGACAGAGTACAAAACCGGCTTCGAAACCGGGTGGGGGATGTCCCATTCTTCTCCTTACTACCTCTTTTCACAAGAGAAACGTTAAGAGTTTACTACTGCTCTATAATTATTTTGATGGCAGGGGATCGACTGAGCTTCAATCTATGGTTCACCCCCATAAAACATTGACGGCGAACACTTGCCTAGCAACAACCACTGCCAACAATTTTCCTTACTCTTTATCTTTACTTAAAACTAAACGAATCTTTCATGAGAAAAGCTTGTTTCCTAGAGCTGCCCATCCGTGGAACACACTACCACATCATTGCTGCCCAGCTGACTATAACATGATCGTTTTACAGTTCAACATAAATAAGTTCTTGTTGAGTCATCCTTATAAATAATTAAATCTTACCCTATTTCTACTCTTACGGGTCATCACAGTGTTCACTCATTTACCCTTTATCCTCAACTAGCCTCTGTACATTGATAAGCATTGACTCCCTTGTAAAAAATGTCTTAAAATCAAAATGGAAAATAGTTAAGTCCTAAAAGCATAACTTCTAATATTGAAAAAGATACTGATTCAGGTTTTATTGATGAAAACAGCGACGGTGTCAGTTTTTAATAGTTTAAAGAGGACAGTAACTGATCGATACAAAGATACTAATGATGCATAGAGTACGGTAAAAGATTTTAATAGCTCGAAGAGGATTATAAGGTTTTAAAGAGACATCATTATAAGGTTTTAAAGAGTTACATCCGGATGGCTACAAGTGTATTTTACATGTCACAATTCTGAAAGTGTGTGTGTGTGTCAGTAAATAATGGCGAAAAGGTCGTAACAGTTAAAATGAAACTATGTATGATGCTAATTAGAAAAGAGAGAGACTTGGTAATAATAGCGAAAATGGTATTGCGTCATGTCATCTGCTATTATATAAATCTCACCTGTCTATTTAAATGTATGTATGTCTGCATGTATATACGTCTAAAACTTTCGACAGAGGCGGCGGATTTTCACGAGATCGGTATCGTTTTGAAGCTCCACCCGTCGGACGACAAATATCGAAAAATTGGCTAAAAACAAGCATTCCTTCACCTTCAACTGGGCACTTTTCTACAGGGGTTGTCGCTTTTTTTCGCCGATATTTTCCAAAGTAATTCCTTCTTTTCCATTGACTAGCCTTAATTTAAACATTTGTCACTTCCGGTTTGGCGGTAGGTGCAACAGCAAAGACGTTATGTTTTTTTCACATTCTTTTCCTCCTTCGCGGTACGGGTTCGAGCCTGCCTGCCTACTACCACTTTTTTTCCAACACACACCTCCAAACACCCGGGCAACGCCGGGCACCGAGGCGTATAATCACCAAAACATGATCACGTAAGATTATAATAGTGGAAATGGTAATGTCGGGGCTTTAACAAAGATTTTATCAAGTTCTATTGTCCAGATCCAGACTTTGTCTTGTCCTAATGTTAAAATAGCGATCATGTCATACGCTTAAGGCGAAGGCGAAGTGTGTCAGATCTTAATGGCTGAGAAGAAGCTGTGTCTAATAGCGCAAATGGCATCATATCCAGTCTTAATTATAAAGAGGGTCTGTGTCAAATTATAATGATCAATGGAGACTATGTCAGTTTGTAATGGGTAAAGTGGTTTTAATGACTAAAATAATAATGCTAATAACTGAAAACAGACCTTATGTCTTCTAATGACGAAAGAGAAATGTGCCCAATCTTAATGGAAGAAAACGAAATTGTCTCAGGTCAATAGTGAACGGTGCGAGGTCATAACGGCTATCAACTTATAATGGGTAAAAATGGACTTTACATTCTCCTATGTCAGTTAATGATGGTTAAAGCAAACTGTGTCAGGTCTTAATGGTGAAAATTTGATTGTGTTTGGCCATACTAAGTAGAGACGATATCAAGTTTTAATTACTGTGTAAGGTTTTAATGGCTTAAAGGTTACGGTATCAGACCTTAATGCTTTATAGGCGAATGTATTAGATCTCAATAGCGAAAAGTTGAACCTTACATATCATAATAGCAAAAGGTTTTCTGTGTAAGGTCTTAACGTAGAAAACGAGGGTGTGACGAATGCTTATTAAAAGGAAATTGAAATAATGGCGAACACGTCAACAAGACTATCGAGTCACAATTGTGAATTTAGACTTATCGGCGTATAACGATGGGACGAGAACTGTACTAGGTCGATATGACTAGAAGTAGTCCTAATACTGAAATAAGAACTGAGTCAGGCTATAAGAAATAAAAGTGAATTGCATCAGGTCTTAATAACATATCTTATATTTTATGTCGGATATTAATGACTCAAATAACATTATGTCAGATCTGAATAGGGAAAAGGAACTGTGTCAATTTCAGATGGCTTTAAATATATATATATATATATATATATATATATATATATATATATATATATATATATATATATATATATATATTCGATAATTTTTTGTTACCAAGAGCGGAGGACTGCTTGAAATATAAAAATAAAATATTAAATACAAAAAGGAACATCGTTTTCATGCTTCAAAAAGCCCTCATAACCTTTAAATCATTATATATATATATATATATATATATATATATATATATATATATATATATTGTTTTTGAAATATAATTATCCACTAACACGTGTTTCGTCGTCTACGACTCATCAGAGTGGCTGAATCTAGAGAGATTCGAAATCAGGACCCCACGACAATGAGCCTAAACTCTTAACCCGTTCGCGATTTACTTAGATGTTATTTGTTTTTATTTTTGCGATACGTTTTTGAATGAATTCAATTATTTACGAAAGTGGATTTTTACCTAACTGCGAGTTGGGAATAATTTTCCCTTTAACCAATTTTGTACCCCATATGGGGAGTGGCATATATATTGGTTTTAAAATAAAATTATCCACTGACACATGTTTCGTCGTCTACGACTCATCAGATTGGCTGAAAATTATTCCCAACTCGCATTTTGGTAAAAATACACTTTCGTAAATAATTTAATATATATCCAAACAGTCGGACGAGGTGGACGAGCGGGTTAAGAGTTTAGGCTCATTACCGTGGGGTCCTGATTTTGAATCTCGCTAGATTCAGTACCTCTGATGATTCATAGACGACGAAACACGTGTCAGTAGATAATTATATTTTAAAAACAATATATATGCCGCTCCCCATATGGGGGTACCAAATTGGTTAAAGGGAAAATTTCCCAACTAGCATTTAGGTAAAAACACACACATATATATTAGGCAAACACACACACACACACACACACACACATATATATATATATATATATATATATATATATATATATATATATATATATATATATATATATATATATATGTGTGTGTGTGTGTGTGGCATCCGTCAGTCGAAACGACTATGGATCAGCGCCGTATTAAGATGTTGCCTGTATGCATCCTTTTGTGTGACTGTAGAGACCAATTCTTGATTTGCATAGTCTGCCACAGCCTTGACATACGAAGGTTGTTATACAATTTGCCGCTTCGTCCGGCTGTTCCGCCTGTACACTCGCTCTTCTCCTAGCTCTCCTTGCAGCGTTTTCAACATGGAGGGTCCTCTCGCTGATGATAATCCCCTGGCATATCATTTTCCTCCAGGCAGTTCTGTCAGCTGCAGAGGCTTCCCATGTATTCCTGTCCACCGAAAGAGCCTTCATGTCACGCTTGCAGACATCCCTGTAGCGAAGATGGGGTCGCCACCTCTTTCTTGAGCCTGAGGCAAGCTCGCCATAGAGAAGGTCTTTAGGGATGCGCCCATCATCCATCCTGCGCACATGGCCCAGCCAGCGAAGACGTCGCTCACGCAGTAGGGAGTAAATGGATGGGATGCCCGCTCTCTGCAGAACATCAGTATTACTCACTCTGTCCTGCCATGTGATACCAAGTATCCTACGTATACACCTCATATGGAAGACCTGGAGTTTCCACTCTTGTGTTGAGTATGTAGTCCAGGATTCACTCCCATACAGTAGAACACTGAGAATGCACGCTCTGTAGACGGTCATCTTGGTGGAGGTGGTAAGGTGCCTGTTTTCCCAGACTCTTTTAGTTAGTTTAGAGAGGGTTGTGGATGCCTTTCCAATCCTTTTGTTTAGCTCCACGTCCAATGAGAGGGTGTCTGAAGCAGTGGAGCCTAGATATTGAAACTGGCGTACGACCTCTAGTGGTGTGCCTTGGATTGTGATGCTGGGTGGAGAGGCGGTTGCTTGTCCCATGACTTGGGTTTTCTTCTGGCTGATGGTGAGACCGAACAGGCTGCAAGCATTAGCAAACCTGTCCATCAGTCTTTGAAGACCATCTTCCTGATGCGATGCTATAGCTGCATCATCGGTAAACAGCATGTCTCTTATCCGAACTGTCCTGGTCTTTGTCCTGGAGCGGAGTCTGGTGATGTTGAAGAGACCACCATCTGACCTGGAGTGCAAGCAGATTCCATCCGTTGTGTTCTTGAAAGCATGCTTCAGGAGTAGGGAGAAGAAGATGCCGAAGAGTGTTGGGGCCAACACACAACCCTGTTTGACACCACTCCTCACCCCGAACTCAGCAGACATGCCACCGTTAAATTGCACACACACACACACACACACACACACACATATATATATATATATATATATATATATATATATATATATATATATATATATATAAATAACATCTACATAAAAATCGCGACGTCCAGCAGTCGCGCGGGATGAGTCAGTGATAAAAGTTTAGGCTGCTCTCAATGGGGTCCCGATTTCGAATCTCGCTAGGTTATGCCACTTTGATGAGTCCTAGACGACGAAACACGTGTCAGTTGATAATTATATTTTAACAAATCTATAATATAAAGCTGAACGTCTGTGTGTGTATCTGGTCACGAATAGGCTCCTATATGGTTGACTATTATAGAAAACTGATCACATATAATGATAGATGTATCGAGACACAGGAATGGGTATGTTTGATCTGGCATAATGATGATTCATTAAAATTGTGGGGTCTTCGTACGCGCCTGGTCCACAAAGTATGGAAATAAAAGATTAAAAATTAAAAAAAAAAAACAAACGTTTACAAGTGTTTTTGATACCCGTACATAAGAATACTTTGATAAGTATATTTTAATTTAAATAGGGATGGTATAATAAAATTGTGGGGTCTGCGTTCGCACCTGGCGTCCATAGAATGGAAATAGGTACAAGCTTTAATAAAGACTTTTCATATCTATCTGCGTAAGTATACTTTGATAATTATGTTTCAGTTTGAAGAAATATGGTATAATAAAATGATGGGGTGTTCGTTCCCGCCTGACCTCCATAGAATGGAAATATGTCTAACAAGGTTTTTTAATATAGATCCACAGAATATTGTGATAAGTGTTTCAGTGTGAACAGGTATGGTATAATAAATTATGGGGTTTATCTATTTTATTTTTACTTTCATCATATTTGGCTTTGGTTTTGATACCCCCAAATTCGAAGCTACCTCTTTACAACGCTTCCTTTTCATAACCTATCATCTATATATATAAAAGCGAAAATGTGTGTATGTGTGTATGTGTGTTTGTGTGTTCGCTAAAAACTTTCGACAGACAGAACAAAGATTAACAAACTTGGTATCGTATTGAAGCTCCATCATTCGCCCAAAAAATATCGAAAAATTGGCCAAAAACGTTAATTTTTTCACCCTGAAATCAACAATTTTCTACAAGGGTGGGGGTCAACAAAAACCGTCCCCTCATGACGAGATCGGTTCTACGCATGCGTCAGATGACGTCATGACCTGATTTAGTTTAAATAGTTGAAGAACTGATTGAATTTCATGTACGTCGTGTTAGCTCAGTTGGTTAGAGTGTTGGGTCATTATCTAAGCGTTTTGGGTTCGAATCGTGGTGTGAGATTTTTTTTTTTCGATTTTTTAAATTTAAATATTGAAGCAGGGTTATTTAAGCCATTTTTCACGTAACGTTCGTTTTTCTGTTTTTTTTTACTTCGCTTATTCTTAGGTTTTCATTAACACCCCCACCCCCGACCGACCACACACCCCCCAAAAAACCCGGGTACCCACCGATTTTTTAAATTTTAATATCGAAACAGGTTTATTTAAGCCATTTTTCACGTGTTTTTTTGTTTTTAGTTTTAACGTTCGTTTTTCTGTTTTCTTTTTTGTTTTTGTTTTTTCGATTTTTACATTTAACATCGTTTGTTTGCCTTACGTTAGTTTTTTGTGTTTTTTTTCGATGTTTGTATTACTCCCCCCTCCCACCACCCGGGTACGTTTTTCTGTTTTCTTTTTTTACTTCGTTTATTCTTAGGTTTTCATTAACAACCACACACACCTACAAACACTCTGGCAACGTCGGGTACCTCCCCGCTGTAGGGTTATTTAAGCCATTTTTCACATAACGTTCGTTTTCTGTTTTTTTTTTTAATTCGCTTATTCTTAGGTTTTCATTAACACCGCCGACCGACCACACAAACCCAAAAACACCCGGGTACCTACCGATTTTTAAAATTTTAATATCGAAGCAGGCTTATTTTAAGCCATTTTTCACGTGTTTTTTTTTTTGTTTTAACGTTCGTTTTTCTGTTTTCTTTTTTGTTTTTTCGATTTTTACATTTAACATCGTTCGTTTGCCTTACGTTAGTTTTTTTTTGTGTGTTTTTTTTTTCGATGTTTTGATTACCGCCCGGGTACTCCCGACTTAAGTTTTAACGTTCGTTTTTATGTTTTCTTTTTTACTTCGCTTATTCTTAGGTTTTCATTGGCAACCACATACACCTACAAACACTCGGGCAACGCCGGGTACCCCCCGCTAGTCTATATATATAAAAGCGAAAATGTGTGTTTGTATGTATGTATGTATGTATGTGTGTTTGTTTGTATGTATGTATGTATGTGTGTTTGTATGTCTCGCAAAGACTTTCCACACGGGTCACGGATTTTCGCCAGATCGATATCATTTTAAACTTCCAACCTTCGCCCGACAAATATCGAAAAATTGGCCAAAAACGTTAATTTCTTCACCCTGAAATCAATCGTTTTCTACAGGGGGGGGGGGTCAGCAAAAACCCTCCTCTCATGACGAGTCCGCTTCTACGCATGGGTCATACGATGTCGTAACCAGATTTACTTTAAATATTTGAAAAAGCGACACAATCTCGGAGACGTTGTCTTAGCTCAGTGGCTTAGAGCGCGGTCTCATTGTCTGAAGGTTTTGGGTTCGAATCATGGTATGAGATGTCTTTTTTTCGGTTTTTTAAAATTTCAATATTGAAACAGGATTATTTAAGCCATTTTGCACGTGCTATTTTTTTTTGGGTTCTGTTTTTCTGTTTTTTTTACTTCGCTTATTCTTAGGTTTGCATTAACACCCCCACCCTCGCCCGACCACACACACCAAAAAAAACACCCGGGCAACGCCGGGTACCCCCCCCACTTTTTCGATTTTTAAAATCTTAATATTAAAACAGGGTTATTTAAGCCATTTTCACGTGTTTTTTGGTTTTTTTTTTATTTTTCAGATTTTTTAAAGAAGTTTCAACGTTCGTTTTTCTGTTTTCTTTTTTGTTTTTGTTTTTCCGATTTTTACATTTAACATCGTTCGTTTGCCTTACGTTAGTTTTTTGTGTGTTTTTTTTTATTTTTTTAAGTTTTAACTTTTTTATATAATATTTAACTTTTATTTAATATTTAAAAATATTTACTTCGCTTATTCTTATGTTTTGATTAGCCCCCCCCCACCGCCCGAGCACACACACCTCTAAACACCCGGGCAACGCCGGGTACCCCCCGCTAGTACTTTCATAAATCAGAGTCCATTTTTTGTAGGCTGTTTTTTAACACAGTCAATGACTGGTACTTTTGCTAGTATATATATATATATATATATATATATATATATATATATATATATATATAAATATATATATATATATCTTAGTTTTTTCGTCTGTATCTATTTGTCCACTCCATCTTTTTATGGAAACTATTAGCTCGATCTATTTATGGACCTTTGTTATGATCAGATGCAGAAAACTAAGCATTATGTCATCCATTCGATGCACAGTTATTAATAGTGATTAGTATTTAATGTAAAATGAGCACAAATTTAAACATATTCAACCATCAACTTAGCATAAAGTACTTAATCTAAGTCAACGAGCTATAACTTTTGCCCGCTTTTAACGGGTAAAATAACTAGTATGTAATCAGAATAGAGGAAAATAATTAAATAATTAAAAGAGGATTCCATTAGGTCCTAACCACTTAAAATGGACTTACTTGTCCCAACAGTGAAAAGATGACTATGTAAGATAATAATAATAACGAAAGAGTACTATCATATCCCAATGGTAAAAATTGGAGAGTTTCTTGTCTTAATTACCAAGAGGAGACTATTAGAGGTTAATGTTGAAACTTAAACTGTATATTAATGAATGGAAGATGATTGAATTAGATGTTAAGGACAAAAACAGGGAGTGTGTCAGAATTGTGATCTAATGTCGGAATATGCATTGTATCAAGTTACAATTTCTCCAAACTGATTTGTCGGGTATTAATGGCTCAAAAGAAATTATACCGGGCATTAATAACAAACAGAGACTATGATTATTACTGAAGGCGTTACTGTGTCAGATAATATACTAAGATGTTATACATAGGATATATTTATGCCAGTCGAGGATATGTTCTCGACAATCAGTCTGAGAAAGTCTTGGTGATTTTTGAGTAGGGAATGCCATTGCATCTGTCGGGCTGAGGTATTATTCTGGATAATCCTAGAATGCCCACCCTCCCAAGTCGTTGCCTCTCGTCTTTTGGGTGGAGCAAATTTATTGCTTACTGCTTGAGGCGCCCCTATTGAGGAAACCGACGGAGTTACATAGGCGACTTTTTAAAGGCCAGAGTGCTCCTTCTTTAAGAGCGCTGGCTTTACTCTTCTAAACTTCCGACCTTGTGTCACATATTCCTACGGCGGGGAAAAAGTAAATACTGTATCAGATAAAAATATTAATGAAGTGGAACTGTAAGATTTTGATGGCAAAGTGGAGGTCACAGTAGCTCATTACATATCATAAGCAATATGCATTATACACGAATACAATTTTTACAAAACATTGACATGTAAAAAATAGGAGGCATAAAATAATTAAGGATGAATTCACAAACGCAAAAAAGTACGTTTAGACGACTTTTTTTCTTTGCTTATAAATATATAACGAGATGGTTTGAGTATAAGGTTGAAAACACAACTTAAAAGCATTTCATAGAAATGTCAGCATTTCTTTTTATTTTCAGTAAAATAGACGATCGATTTATTCATAAATTTATCTAATAAGAAAGTCAACTGAATGACGAATGTAAAATATTGGTAAACAAATATTCTGAATAAAATTGGAGGTTATTTTGTTGAAGATTTTGAACGCAACGTTTTTCATGGATAAAATTTGTTAAACGTTAAAAATATCGCATTCTTCAATTCAATCAATAGAAACGTAGGAAATTGGAACTGCCAAAGGAAGAACAAAATGTTTCTAAGAGATACGGAGACAAAATAAAGTCATACAGTTACTGAAGTGAATAAACACATATACATAACTCGAATGTCTAGTAGAGAGAACTCGAATGCCTACTAAACGAACTTCAATGCCTACTAGACACTGTTCTCGAGTGTCTAAGGTCTCTTTGTACAAGAGTTTGTCAGGAAAGCCTGACATGAGGATAATTTTCCCTACAAGTAAATCTTGACCAAATATTAAAAATCACATAGTATTCATGACCCGAATAAGATCTCGATATGGCTAACCCACACTAGCTTATACAAAAACTGGTGCACCTTCTTCAAGTGATGTTACCTCAAGTAACATCATAAAGCTGGGCACTCCACCAGACTAGAGGAATTCTTGTCTCGGAATCCAGTAAAACCAAAAAGAAATATATATACTATAACATTTTAAGATGGTCTATTGAAGAGAGAGGAGTAATGGGCTGAACTTTTTTTTTATTAACTTTACTATATATATATATATATATATATATATATATATATATATATATATATATAAAGATAAAAACTGAGTAATGTTGAATCACTTTTTATTAAACGAAAAATGAAAGACAATCTTTCATTTCCGTTTGATAAAAAAAAAATATTCAGCAATACTCTGTGTTCTAAAGTGTTTTTCTTTAAATTAAAATTTACGAAATAATGCTTTCGAAAGATATGACTAACTTCAATTTAATTTTTGCGCTAACCACATGATGCACATCAACCAGATTTGATTTTAATACAATCGTCAACGAGATCGGTCGTACAATTTTCTCTTATAAGGCAATCGTTAATAGGCTTAACATAACCAGCAAAACGAAAACAAAATGCCAGCCTTTAACAATTAAGGTGGATTCTACCGAAAATCCCAGAAAATTTTTTCATTCTTCATTTAATAAAAAAAAAAAATTCAGTATTACTTAGTTTTGTGAAAATTTTAAAATTTGATATTACGAAATAATGCCTTTAAAGAGTGTGACTAACTCCTATATATATATATATATATATATATATATATATATATATATATATATATATATATATATATATATATATATATATTATATATATATATTATATATATATATGTGTGTGTGTGTGTGCGTGCGCGTATGTGTATGTGTTTGTGTGTGTGTATGTGTGTGTGTGTGTGTGTGTGTGTGTGTGTGTGTGTAGAGAGAGAGAGAGAGAAAGCGAAAGAGAAGTGAGGGCAATTTAATGGTAGGCCGAAACATGACACTGAAATCTACAGGAAACACATAAAGGATTATCTTTCGAAAACGTTTATTTACTCGTTCGCTACAAATGTCTCTTTATTTTCAGTTTCTTTAAATGCAAGGTAGAAAACTTAAGTTTACACCGAGTTCTGCGAAATCACAGGCCGTAAATGGATATTTCCCAAATAGTCGCAAATTGTATTTTATCAGCGCTAAACAGGGACGAAGTTTATTTTTTTATATATATATATTAATGGGTCACAGCTTATCAGGGCTCGAAGGTCATTCAAAAATACAGCCTAATGCGATTGGTAGTTGCCAATGAACATGATTTGAGAGGATTAGAAACGATTGGGTAAATGGTCAGAAATGTAAAACTCGACAATAATTCTCATAAAATATATAAATCATGTCAACATTTCTCTCAGCCAGCCGACAACTTTTGTATATCTGGAAACGAAAAAGCATAACAGAATTTGTTTTATTGACGATTAGGTAATTGTTGTATAGGTAGAGGTGTACTCTGATCTTTGAAAACGTCATTCAATCATGCATTTACTAAATATAGGTATGACGGAATAATTACATTACTTCTCATTTACTCTTCAAGTGTTGCATTTCTTGTTTCTGCCATTAAAAATTTCCATCGCAAATAAACATGAGATATAACTAATAAAACTGGATTCGTCTTTAATAAATTGTCATCTAAGACAATATTCATTTAATTAACGTTCACTGTAGGAAACACGTAAGAATCCAGTCTTAACTGAACATAACGGCAAAATTTAGCAGCATAACAATAATACTAGTTTTAATGGTTAGCATAACAATAATGCTAGTTTTAATAAAATAGAATATTCTGTTTATTTTTGGATTTTTTACGAATGATCACATTTTATTTTCACTCGAATTTATTTACACATATAGAGTTTACTCTTAGTTGTTTATTAATTTGATATATTAATTCGACGCCGGGTAAAACGGTCCGGCAATTCTTCCACATTGTGGAAAAAAACAGTTTGAGCGCTATCATTTTGCTGCATGTAATATCTTTGAGTGACGTTGACTCTCTGCAAATAATGTTCCAATACTTGGAAAAATAAAGTACCTTTTGCGGTGTAGCTGAAGTTTCCGTACCCGGTGAAAAATCACCTGCAGTCGCATAGACATTTACGACTGGGTCGGTTAGTGAGGATGTCATCACTTTAGGACTAGCAATAGAGTACCCTGCCTGATTTTTGTTTCTTGGTTTATGGTCCGGCGCTGTTCCCGTTAGGTGAGAGCTATTTTTGTTCGTTCTACAACAGTATCAGTTTGTTCGCGCCTTCTGTTCGACTTTTCGTGGCCTAGAACAAGAAAAGTTTCCCATTAATTTGTTTTTCAAGGCATGGACGTCTGTTGTACTTTTTATTTATGTTTTTCAAAAATTATTGATTGGCTAGTTCCATAATTTAAATGCATGAATCCAGTCAATACCCAGTTAGTCGTGGCATTTCTTAGTACATGAGCTTTTAATTTTTTCGTCTTTCCCAATAATGTGATGTTTGCTAAAAATTCACCTTCGTAGTTAATTTACGTACCGTTAACGACCTTTGCTATTTTGCGTGTTCTCAGCATTGTGGGTTAATTTAGTTTCTTCCATGCATTTAAATTTACTATCGAAAGGGTTGAACCCGAATCGAGTTGCATTTTTATTTCTTTATCATGAATTTTTATAGTCACATATTTTCGCAAACCTTCCTCGTTATTTTCAGTCTCTGCCAAATACACTCGAGTTTTGTATTTAATTTTATTTCTGCAATTAGTACCTATTTGTTTAAACAGTCCTTAACTCAATCGATTACACGAAGACAGGATTTTTCTTTCTTCAAATTCTTTCTTAGTTTTGTGTCGATATGTGTGCCATTTCTCCCTAACTTGTTTTATTTTTTACGTGATTTTTAAATTGTCTGCCTGCTTTTTTATCTGTGCGACCCCAGCCTCGATATCCATCGAATCTTTTTTAATAATTTCTATTTTCTGGCAGTCTTCCGTTAACTTTTGTAGGGTTAGGATTGGTTCATTTTCTAATTTTGTTATGACTCGCCTCCTAATTTCTGCATCTTTGCACAACTACTAAACATTGAAAATTGTCTGCACTAAGATCTGCAAGTTTGGATTAGTCGCAGTGTGTATTTACCATGGTTGTGTACGTGCATACGTGTATTTACCATGGTTGCGAAATCATCTTTGTCATTCTTCCGAAAATTAAGATATGACTAACGCTTATAAAATGAAAAGACTTACGGGATAAATAGTTCTGTAAGAAGTTCCATTGTATCGACGAAAGAAAATTCCTACGTTTTATGCAGTAAAATAAAATCCACAAACGTGTTATTCTGTTTGTTTTTTTTACAAAGGAGTCACCACATATTTTTTTTTTTACACGGTGGTCACCACTTATCAAGGCCCGGAAGCCACTCAGGGATAAGGGTTATTGCAAGTACAGTACATTAGTGTGGAGATTTGATGAAGTGTTTACTTAAGGGGACAGTTCATTAGGAATTTGTTAACGTTGGACTTGAAGACATCCAAGTTGTAGTCAGATGGGAAGCAGGCAGACGGAACAGAGTTCCACAGGCGTGCAGTTCTAAGAAAGAAGCTTTGTCCATGGAATCCACGTTTTGATTTAGGCACAGATAAAGAGTGGGGGAAATTTTTCACAATGGATTCAGCTAGACGGGTGTTTTTCGTGAAAGATTGGCAAGGGGGGGGCCAAAGATTGGAGTTCAGACGAGAACCTGCCATGGAAATAACGATAAAACAAGGATAGGCTCGCAACGTCTCTTCTGTGGGAGAGAGGTTGCAGGATAGAGAAAAGGTCATCCCCCACTAAGCCACGAAGTCTATTTTGTACTCTGTCAAGGCAGGATAGGCTGTTTTTAGCAGCTCCTGCCCAGATATGGCAGCAGTATTCCATCCTTGGACGTACTTGGCTTGAGGTCACTCGAGGATAAGGGTTAATGAATGTATAGTAGTCAATGGGCCAATATCGTAGTAATCGTCAGTAGTGGGAATTAGTACATTGGATCATTTAAGAGGACGGCTCATCAAGAACTTGTTCACGTTGGACTTGAAGACGACCATATTGTAGTCAGCTGAAAAACAGAGAAACGGAAGAGAGTTCCACAGCTGTGCAGTTCTAAGAAAGAAGCTTTGTTCATGATATCTGCGTTTAGATTTAGGCACAGATAAGTTTGCCCAAGGGGGACATAGATTAGAGATCAAACAAGGACTTGCTCGGCCGTCTCTAGTTTCCGTCATAGTAAACGAACCTTTTTCTGGCCCGACTACTGTTTGCAGTCGATACTGAAAAAAATCTTTATACTGACGAAAATAAGCTTCAAATGATTTACCTTCTTCAGGTCCGTAGCAGAAATTGTCAATAGCATTTCATATTGAGTCTTGTGAAAATGCGGTATTATTATCGGTGGACGTATTATTTTTTTATGACTCATATAAACAACTCTACCATGCACTGTTGTTGTTGTCTTTCATCTAAACGTTTCTGGCGTTCAAATAATTGTTGTTGATTTTGTTGTCGTAGTTGTTGTTGTTAATTTGCAGTTTTAATATTTGTTCCAATGTGCTTTGTAAGGCGTCCATTTCTGTATGATGGGTAAAATACTGAATTTACGGAAATTAGCAAAACTGTGTTCAGATTAACCAGGATTTTATATTTAAAAAAAAATGGAGTAAAGGGGATAGCAATTTGTTTCCTTCAATAACTTTGCAAATGAACGTTAACCATAGTTTTAAATTCAAAGCGAATGTCTTTTCTCATAGAAGAGAAAAATATATGTGGCGAGAAATATTCAATATTACTTCAAAGCAAATATCCTTTCATAGCACAAAAAATGTTTACCGAAGGGAAAACCTCGAAAACCGTATGTACTTTTTTAAGTAAGCAAAAAAAAAAAAAAAAAAAAAAAAAGAAAAAGGTCGCAGAAAAACACGAATAATTTATATTTCTCTTTCTTTTGTACTTACGGGTGCACCAAGATGTCGTGACCGCGCCAAGCAAAAAGAAGAAAAAATATGAAAATATTCTTACTTTTCTCGAGTTTGCAATTCAAACCTTTATGTTCACGCACTTATTTGGTTTTCGCAAGTTCCTATTTTTTTTCCTTTTATCAGTGTTTTCTGAACACTCGCTTGGTTCAATTCAGCTTTCCGTCGTGAGATTTTTTTTGAATACTAGGGGTATTTTAAATTCGAGTGACCTATGTGGGTTCGAAATCCAACTTCGCCACTGTTATAGCCCTATTACAGGTTGTAAAAAAAACACACAGAACGTCAAAATAAGGTAAAAAAAATTAGGTTGGCCCACTGGATATCCACTGATTCCTTACGGCTTAGTCTTCCGGTATTTATTGAGATTGAAATAGTAGACCTACAGGCACTAGTGTTTCATCCTTTCGGGAATCTTCAGTGCAGGGTGTCACGATTAAATCCAATCAAACGATGCGAATTCGGTAACACGAGACATCTCTAGCTCGATTAGCAAAGACCGAATCTATTTGGCTACCATTAACCGCGTGAAATAACGTTGAATTTAAACATTTTAAGTTTAAATGTTCTTTACGTCAGTCAGACAGTGATCTAATCGTTATAAGATGATCTATGCATAAGAGCTAAATTGACCGACTGTAATTCAATTGAAAGTGCTCAACGATACGAAATGAATTTCTTAAAGGGGCTGTCATAATTAATTTTAATATAATAATTAAATACCTACAGACACTAGTGTTTCATCCTTTCGGGAATTTTCAGTGCAGGGTGTCAGGATTAATACCAGTCGAACGATTCGAACTCGGCAACACGAGACATCTCTGGCTCGATTAGCAAAAACCGTATCCATATATATATATATATATATATATATATATATATATATATATATATATATATATATATATATAGGTCTCGTGCGGCTTTGAATATATATATATATATATATATATATATATATATATATATATATATATATATATTCAAAGCCGCACGAGAACTCTTTTCCCAGCGTTCTTTAGTATACAACATATTTTATTTAAAATGTTCAAAATTTTATAACCAGTTATAAAATTTGACCCTATTTCTGTGCACAGCACCATTTAACAGGATCGATCACGCTATTAACACACTACAAATAATACAAATTATATAAATCACAAATTTGCAGAAGTTAACCACACCATTCTTTGCAATATAGACAGCAGGAAAGAGAAGAAGACATTCCCTCATTAGGTTTAGGAGACGATTTTGCTTCAGTTCTAGCTGCAGATCAGCAGAACTTCATTAAGCCTCTTTTTTGGTATGAATATGGAGATGGAAATGAAAGAACTAGGGAATATGCCTTAATTTTTTTTATGTTGATATTTTTATTAATTAATTTTCTTTATTCTTTTATTATATTATTTAGACAATCAAAAACAGTCGCACCCGACAGTATCCTTCATTCGCGCATACATTCACTGGGTAACAAGTTTTTATTTTATGAATGTTGTCTAGATTTCGACAACTGATTTAGATTATTTTTGAACTGCTGAATCAAGAAATTGCATCCATTTCTCTCCATCATGTCAGAATTTTACTAAGTTCATTTGAAAAATCAGATCTTATGACAAAATCGATTACATTTTTGCGGCATTATCAGCTGATTTTTTTTTGTCACAAATGTCATCTTAAAAAATATTTTGCTAACAACATATATTGATTACCTGATAGAAACATCGATTACTGAAAACGTAATTGTCGACATTAATAAAGGTTAGTATATGTAAATGACTTTTCGCTTCATCATTGTTCAAACTTTAGAGCTTGAACTTCCGTTTGTTCGACCTACTAGAATGCTTAGCGACAGGAAGGTCTCTTTTCAGATTCCAACAGTAGTTAGCAATCATGACTGCATTCCAGCAATCCTGATACCTGGTCTCCATCTTTTTCAGGTTCCTATGGAATCTATTCCCCCTGTTCATCATTCATTGAGCCCAGGTTCTCAGGAAACTGGTCCATATGTTAAAATAGGTAGTGCATCTTGACGCTCATGTTGCAGTCTATGTTTCTAAAAGCAATCAGCATGTTGTTTGCAAGTTCTGCGTCGTTTTTAGCTTTATTGTTGCCAAGAAAGTACTTCGATTCCAGTTTAATTTCATTCATTGAGTTTTCGAACTAAGAACCTCTGATTAGCTGCCGGATCTGAAGACACGAAAAAATGCGAGCTTTCAACTTCTTCCTGGAAAAGTCTGGCACAAGTAAGTGAAGCAGTACCCACCCTTGTCCAGATGCTTGACGCACTGCTTGATTAAGCTGAGTTTGATGAGCAGCTTTTGGGAAGAGTGTGTATCTCTGTCCACCAGAGGGTCATTGATGTCGTTTCTCTCTTTGCAAAGCACTAATTTCTCCCACACAAACAACAAAATATAAAATGAGAATATCATATTATGTATTTTCTAATAAATTATAATCGTTTCATAACCATTTTAACAATTTTAAATATATCATTAAAAATATTCCAAAATAGCTACTCTTTCGATTGCAAAACACACCGGTTATATAGATATCGACACACTCATAATCTCTATTTTAAAGAATGAAGCAATTGGACCTACCTATTTTAACATTAATTTAATTTTTTGTATGTTTTTTTATAATTATGAATATAATTGTTTTTCTTCTCCATTTCATTTCATTTAATTGATTTATTTCATTTCATTTAATTGATTTATTTTCCAAATACTAATCTACACTCTCACATTCTAGTTTAAATTTAAATTTATTTAATTTTAATTTATTTATTTATTACACTATTTCTTTCTCAATCTACCATAGTTTCGTATAAATCTTGTTATCATATTACGATCTACTAATTATTTTTGCTTATCATGTTATTTGTAATTAAATGGTTAATTTAAATAGTATTAATTAAAATTTGTCTTCATCCCATACTGGTTATGTCAACAATTTAAATTTTAAGTTTCTCTTTTTGATTCTTATCATTATTTTATTTTATCTTATCTTTCTCTTCATTATCATTCGAAATATCTTTACGTTCTAAGAAGGACAACTCTGTTTTGTCAATTTTTATCAATTTATCAATTTATCGAAATTCCATGCATTCACGTATTAATATTTTAACTTTAATATTTATTAATCATCTTTGGTAAAAATTTAACATATATTTCTAACATTATCTTTATAAAAATCTCAGTTCAATTTCTCACTTAGTTTCCTTCAACTGTATATTTTAATTAAATTTATTTTAATTCATCCTAATCTGTTTTATCTCAATGTCTTGCAGTTACTTAATGTTAGAGTTTTTAATTCTTAAGTTACTGAAATTACTTGAATGTTATTTTATTATTCATAACGATTATTAAAATAAAAACCACTTCTATTACTCCTGTTTAAGCTATAATTCTTTTTGTTCCTATATGTTAAGTTAATGATCTAATAATTTATTTATTGCACCATTTTAAAATCTTAATATTAAATTTACTATTCTCTTTGCACACTTACATTTCACCCTCAACATATTCTGTAAATTTTTCTTTTTAAAATTTATTTTAAACAGATTTTAGGCATGATAACAAAAATGTATTTCTATGAAGACAGCTTTGTATAACATCTAACTTTTAGTTAAAAACATCTAACTTTTAGCTAAAAACATCTTCTTTAGAATTCACTATGTGATATGCCTTAAGTGAACATAGGTTACATCTTTTAAATTTACTCGGTTTATACTTTCTAGTTTTATCAACTATTGACCATTTTAATTCAAATTCTTTTTTATTTTTACGAATATAATGCAGTTGTGTTCCTCTTCTTATTTTTAATAATTATTTTTGTTCAATACTTATTTCTATAATTATCCTCATTCTGGCACAATTTTAAATGATGCAACATGGTTTCGGTATCTGTCCTAAAAACGGTTCTATTCCCCCTAGGTATACCCTTTTAACTTCACATTTGTATACAATTTCAGAAATTTAGCAATTGCCATCCAATGAACATTCGTTAGGTATTCTATAATTGCATTTACTTTTTAAATTTAGTTCACCTGATTCAATCCTATTATTATTCACTATTTTTCTTTCCTCATTATTTGAACCTTTTATAGTATTACGTAGATTGGCAACGGTTAAGAATGAAAGTTTAACTGTGTTCTTATTAATTATTTTACTTAATCTATATTCCGAGGGAAAGTTCTTATCAATTTTTTTTCGTAAAACTCTTTAGGGATACTACTTTGTATATGTTCACTGAAGGGAGGGTTAAACCATACTTGTTTTTTTTTTGCGTTTATTTCTCTTATTCTTAATAGCAGTATTATGTGCTTCTTCATTATTTTTTATTTCATTATTTTTATTCTTAATATTCTTTTTATACTTATTTTTATTCTTTATATTTCTTCTTCCTTTCATTGCCATGTTATATGATATTGTGTAATTTGTTCTACTATTTTTATTATGCACCTCCTTTATGTATTTAATCTTACTTTGATATCCTGTTTTAATTAAAGCTGCATTATAATAACCCTTATTTTTTATTGAATATATTTTCATTTTGTGATAACCTGGATATTCGTTTTTACATACTGGAGTGACATTTAAAGATAAAACTCTAAATCTCAACGATAATACTTATGAAACGTATCACAAACTGAACCAAACACTATTCTATTTAGATTATAAATCTAATCATCCTAAGTGCATAAAACTGTTATTATCATAAGGTCCTATGGGACATGGATATACAAACAGTTTATCTATCCAAGCAAGAAGACCGGATATCATAATAGTTAACACGAAGAAAAGTCCTACCAGATTGCAGACTTTGCCGTTCCAGCAGACCACAGAGTGAAGATAAAGGACACAAAGAAATGGAGCAAACACACAGAGCTGGCCAGAGAATTCAAAGGGATATAGAAAATGGAGAAAGTTAAGATTACACCACTAATAGTACGAGCGCTAGGAACGATACCGAAAAACTTGGAAAAGGAGTGGGAGAGATTGGAATCAGAGAAGATACAACGGAAAACAATAATGAAAACTACAGAAATATTTTTGAATGTGATGGCTAACTACAGACACAAACAGGACTCTCAGAAACAACTACAGATGTAAAAGGCAACGGAACATCACATGGAATCAACGGTGTAAGATACCGCCCCCACACCAAATAAATACGGGCCAAGGAGGATAGAAAGACTGAGGAAAGAAAGCACTAACCAGACCTGTGCTGGTTGAGTTCAAAGAGGACTGGGACCTTGTGGAGGCTTATTGCCACACAAAGTCCAGAAAAGACCACTGGTCGATGCCAACGAGAAATAAATGGTAAGCTGCTGTTGCGATAACGCAAATTCATTTACAAAGGTTATCGAAAGAGGTGAAGAGTACTGGACATCTGGAGAGACTTGTCACTCACTGCAGAGAACATCACAAATTGTTCTCAAGGAGCAATCTTTGATGATGGCTTGTGTGATTACTCATAGTGAGAAAATAATAATAATAATAATAATAATAATAATAATAATAATAGTAATAATATTATTATTATCATTATTATATGTATGCATATACTTTTAATTTGTTTTTACATAAATAAACTAAATAACCTCGAAGTATATATATATATGTGTGTGTGTGTGTGTGTGTGTGTGTGTGTGTGTGCATTAAAAAATAACAATATATCAAATGATATTGCGTGTCTTTATGGTAAATATAATCAAGTACGCCAATAAAATACAAGAAAATACAATTATATGCATATTTAAACCCATAAAGGATAAAACTTATGCTTATGCACTAACCTAAATTTATGTGATAATAAGCCAGGCCCATAAGCATGGGCAAGTATGCATATACAACTTACATACATAAAAATATATGTGCATGCAACATGAAATTATTCGCCACTAAATATATTTACACATATACTAGTACAATTATCTACAGACATACATGAACATATATAAATCTATATACACATGTACATTATTATGAGCAAATCTAATCAAACGAGCCACAAATCAAAAAGTGTTTACATGAGAACAAAAGGATACAGATGTGTAATATATATATAAATTCAGATAGACCCAATTGGCACACACACACACACACACACACACACACACACACACACACACACACACACACACACACACACACATGTTTATAAAATAAAAGTTAAGATTTACCATGAGCAGATACCTTATGTCAACAATAAATATATTAAAAACCAATCTGTCTGTCTGTGTGTCTCTCTCTCTCTCTCTCTCTCTCTATCTCTCTCTCTCTCTCTCTCTCTCTCTCTCTCTCTCTATATATATATATATATATATATATATATATTATTATTATTATTATTATTATTACATTTTCACCTCAAACAAGGCACAGTGCCATTTTAGTGTAGGGGGGCTACTATCAGTTACATAAGTTGCAGGGATACTATGTAGGGAGTTGAGTAGTAAGATGTCTGTTCACATTACACTTGAACTTCTGCATGTCAGTACAGTAGGGGAAGCAGGAACCAGGAAGGGAATTGCAAAGTCTAGATACTATAAGAATAAACGGCTTTCTTACATCTAGGGATCTCTACTGTGTAGAAGTATGACTTTGCTTCTTGTCGAGTTTAACGGGGGCATTTACGTCGGGGGCATTTACGTCGGGGGCATACAAGGACTTGTAGTTCATCGGAGCATCCACCATTTAAATACTTGTAAAACAGGCAGAGGGATGTAACATTTAATCGGTGGGACAGCGAGATGACAGTTCAGGACCTATCAGGTTGGCGACTCTCTTTTAAACCCTGTCCAGGCATGAGAAACTAGTAGCAGATGGTATTTATTTGCTCCCCCACCGAGCAAATTAGGCACAAGGCCGATTTTTAATGTGAGGAGTGAAGGGCAAATGGGGACCAACTCCCCGGGGAGTAGGGGAGCTGGATAGTGACAATTGGTATGAAGGGTTGCCCCTACATTGACCAAGGTCTTATATGTGGGGTCGCCCCCACATATGGTCTTTGCTTGCAGTATCTGCCGGAACAGATGGTATTTATTTGCTCCCCCACCGAGCAAATTAGGCACAAGGCCGATTTTTAATGTGAGGAGTGAAGGGAGGGGGAAGGGAAAAAGGGGACCAGCTCCCGAGAGGTGGGAAATGGGAGCTGGTTAAATGTCAGGCATGTGGGGTTGCCCCCACATCTGGTCTTTGCTAGTCATAGCTAGTCATAGCTAGTCATAGCTTGCAGTATCTGCCGGAACAGATGGTGTTTATTTGCTCCCCCACAGAGCAAATTAGGCACAAGGCCGTTTTTAATGTGAGGTAAAAACCAGCTCCCCTTAAAGTAGGCAAAAAGGGGGCACTCTGGTTACCAAAAATAATAATTGTCCCAGTATAGAGGGTTTCCCCTCCATTGACTGGTACAAATTATCTTAAGTGCAGTATCTGCCGGAACAGATGGTGTTTATTTGCTCCCCCACTGAGCAAATTAGGCACAAGGCCGTTTTTAATGTGAGGTAAAAACCAGCTCCCCTAAAAGTAGGCAAAAAGGGGGCACTCTGGTTACCAAAAATAATAATTGTCCCAGTATAGAGGGTTTCCCCTCCATTGACTGGTACAAATTATCTTAAGTGCAGCATCTGCCGGAACAGATGGTATTTATTTGCTCCCCCACTGAGCAAATTAGGCACAAGGCCGATTTTTAATGTGAGGAGTGAAGGGGAAATGGGGACCAGCTCCCCGGGGAGTAGGGGAGCTGGATAGTGACAATTGGTATGAAGGGTTGCCCCTACATTGACCAAGGTCTTATATGTGAGGTTGCCCACACATATGGTCTTTGCTTGCAGTATCTGCCGGAACAGATGGTATTTATTTGCTCCCCCACTGAGCAAATTAGGCACAAGGCCGTTTCTAATGTGAGGTTAAAACCAGCTCCCCTAAAAGTAGGCAAAAAAGGGGGCACTCTGGTTACCAAAAATAATAATTGTCCCAGTATAGAGGGTTTCCCCTCCATTGACTGGTACAAATTATCTTAAGTGCAGTATCTGCCGGAACAGATGGTATTTATTTGCTCCCCCACTGAGCAAATTAGGCACAAGGCCGTTTTTAATGTGAGGTAAAAACCAGCTCCCCTAAAAGTAGGCAAAAAGGGGGCACTCTGGTTACCAAAAATAATAATTGTCCCAGTATAGAGGGTTTCCCCTCCATTGACTGGTACAAATTATCTTAAGTGCAGCATCTGCCGGAACAGATGGTGTTTATTTGCTCCCCCACTGAGCAAATTAGGCACAAGGCCGATTTTAATGTGAGGTAAAAACCAGCTCCCCTAAAAGTAGGCAAAAAGGGGGCACTCTGGTTACCAAAAATAATAATTGTCCCAGTATAGAGGGTTTCCCCTCCATTGACTGGTACAAATTATCTTAAGTGCAGTATCTGCCGGAACAGATGGTGTTTATTTGCTCCCCCACTGAGCAAATTAGGCACAAGGCCGTTTTTAATGTGAGGTAAAAACCAGCTCCCCTAAAAGGGGTCACTCTGGTTACCAAAAATAATAATTGTCCCAGTATAGAGGGCCTCCCCTCCATTGACTGGTACAAACTATCTTAAGTGCAGCATCTGCCGGAACAGATGGTGTTTATTTGCTCCCCCACTGAGCAAATTAGGCACAAGGCCGTTTTTAATGTGAGGTAAAAACCAGCTCCCCTAAAAGGGGTCACTCTGGTTACCAAAAATAATAATTGTCCCAGTATAGAGGGTTTCCCCTCCATTGACTGGTACAAATTATCTTAAGTGCAGTATCTGCCGGAACAGATGGTATTTATTTGCTCCCCCACTGAGCAAATTAGGCACAAGGCCGTTTTTAATGTGAGGTAAAAACCAGCTCCCCTAAAAGTAGGCAAAAAGGGGGCACTCTGGTTACCAAAAATAATAATTGTCCCAGTATAGAGGGTTTTTATTTAAATGCTGCCCACATCAGCATTATGTGGCACAAGGCCGGAAAGTGGGAACCCCGCAGGCTCCCCTAAAGGAGGGGCACTCCTGCAATTTTAAAAATTGCCTGAGTAACCCCGTCGGCATTCCCCGGTCGGGGCGCCTCAGGCAGCAAGCAATAAACTTGCCCCACCGGAAAGCCCGGTGGCAAGGCCTGGGAGGGTGGACCTCCTAGGTATTACCCAGGCGGTTCCCAGTATAGAGGGTTTCCCCTCCATTGACTGGTACAAATTATCTTAAGTGCAGTATCTGCCGGAACAGATACTACACTTTGATCTTGTCCGGAAGCCAAATGTGACAACAATACTTGGGAGAATGGTGGTCTTATAGAAGTATAGAATACTTTCAGGCGTAAGAAACTTTCTAGCACAGTAGAAAGAGCCCCCTTTCTTCGCAGCAGCCTTGGCAATGCTCTCGATGTATCTGTTCCAATTCATGTTCTTTGTGAACGTTAAGCCGAGGAGTTTGAAAAAAAAAGTACTTTTAGGTAATATATCTTTAGCCATAGCTATTGGTGGTTGAGAAGGTTTCTTGTAATTATTGAAGGAAACAAGCTTAGTCTTGGCAGTATTGAATGTGACCATCCATTTTTGTCCCCATTCCACTACAGATTGGAGGTTTTCTTCTAGTGTTTCTGTCATTGTCTTTGTATATATATATTATTTCATGTATCTACATAAAATCATGCATTTACTAGCGGAGGGGGGGATTTGCCCGATCGTAAAATATGCTTAAATATGATATTTTAATTTGTCCAGTTTTCGTATACATTATTATAGAGTCGTAATTTCAAAAGTAAAAAAAAAAGTGGCATATAAACTGATTAAAAATTGAAAATTAAAAATAAACTAAGATGAATGTAGAAAATGTATAACGTTTTTCCAATTTTTACCAATTTTTGACCCTTAAAAACTATTTAACCAGCTAAAGACCCATAAAAGAATAGTCCATTAAAAAAGCAATCATTTGAGGCTCGTAGCGCCGCTCTGCGACTTTTAGTTTGAAAATATGGAGACAAATAGACAGACATACAAACATATAGCCTTTTATAGATTAGATTTTCAGTAATCACCGTGACAGTGCTCGAAACGTACGTAGAGCCAGGGAGTTGGTTGGTTGGTTGCTTTTGTTTTACGGCATATCAACCCTTTTCGGGTTATTTAATGCCGAATCCAAAGATTTTGAAGAAAATTTTTTTTAATAGAATATATTTGTTGTTTTCACGTCGGTTTCTATTTAACCCATAGTTGGGACCCTAACAGGTACTACCACTCCTGGTCAGAGTGGACCTGGAAGCAATGGTAATTAAAGGGTTGCTCCACACTCCCCAAAGCCAACAAGCTGGGGCCTTAACATTGGATATAGTTTAAGATCATATCCAGGACCCCTATTGAGAAACTTTTACCCTCTGCAGGAGGGCAGTCGGCTTATTCTAATGCCCCACCGACAGGGCCAGAGCCAGGGAGTAAAGTTTATAAAATATATATGGCAATTAGGTTACATAAAATTCTCATGAGAATAAAACACGGAAAATTCTGTGTAGCTTAATTGCCATATATATTTTCGAATTATATATATATATATATATGGAGGGGTCACCACTTATCAAGGCTTAAAGACCATTCGACGACAAGAGTTAATGTGTGTCAAGTGGCCGTTGAGATAACACCGCAATAATCAGTAATGGTTGAAATTGATTTTGATTATATAAGTGGACGGGTGAATAAAAACTTGCTTGAATTGGACTTAAAAACGATCCTGTCATAGTCAATCAGTTGTAAAGCAGTCCTGTGGTAGTGTGTTCACAGACGAGCGGATCTGAGAAAGAAACTTTGCCTGTAGAATTTTCGTTTAGTTGTAGATAGAGAGGAATTGTTGACAGTGGTTGTAGTTAGACGAGTGTTTGTTACGAGTGTTTTATGGGGGAAGGCGGGAACCATAGCTTGTAGCCTAGTCGAACACCTGCATTAGAATAACGAGAGAACAGAGGTATACTCGTACCGTCACTGCGGTGAGAAAAGGGGTATATGGAGGAGAAAAGGACATCCACCACTAGATTTCGAAGAGCTATGGCAGTAATACACAAGTAGATTACATACATACACGCACATCTCTCCCTCCACCCCCCTCTCTCTCTCTCTCTCTCTCTCTCTCTCTCTCTATATATATATATATATATATATATATATATATATATATATATATATATATAAATGTGTGTGTATGTGTGCGTGTGTGTACACACATATGTATGTGTATGTATAGGATGTTCCCAAAGTCTTACTACATGTTTAAAATTACATACTTTTTAAGATAAGAATTTAATTTAATTCTTATGTCGATAAATAATATTTTCAACATGATTTCTGCGATTTTCATACATAATTTAAACACGGTCATCATCCGATCTGGAAAATAAATAAATTAGTAAAATTCCAACAAGTTCGACATGCAGATAAAACTTAGATACAAAATAAAAAGGATATTGATAATAGAAAAATATATAATGTTGCATATAGATTTATTCATCAATTTGAAACAAGGAAATACAATAGTGGCGTAGGGGTATCAAAGCATGCCTATCTCTTTTTGCTTTGATAAACTCTACGCCCAGGACTGTATTTTCTTGTTTAAATTTTCTTGAGTAAATTTATATGCATCAATATATATTTTCCTATTATTAATATCTTATCCTTTTGTATATCTAGATAATTATAAAACTATGTGGACTTTGCTTGCTTGCTTTCTTGCTTGCATCGTCTTCGACGAGCGTGTGGTTTCATCTTTTAAAAAAGAAATGACACGTAAGTTTACACACACACACACACACACACACGCACACAAAGACACCGACACACACACACACACACACACACATATATGTATATATATAGAGTCTTATTTGTAGTATTCCCAATTTATATAAATTATATAATTCAGTAATCGTTCATATACCAATAAATTTTAAGCCAAAAAGAGATGATTTAAACTGTATTTCATAATTGATCATCCATTTTTTGTTTTAACAAAAACCAAAATCAAATACACTATTTGTTGCTATCAACCCATTCTTTGAAGTCTTGGTTTTTTGGTAAAACAATATATATATATATATATATATATATATATATATATATATATATATATATATATATATATGTTTGCTTTAGTTCATTTTTTAAAAAAGAGATGACACGTAAATTTACACACACACGTAAATATATAAATATTTATATAATTATATTTATATTATTTTTAAAGATAATCCATCTTTAAAAAGTGATGATATATATATATATGCATATATATATGTATATATATATATGTATATATATATATATATATATATATACTCGGTTTAGTATAATAATCGATGGAGAATTGTCTCTATAATAATAAATACGTAATTTGCATGAATTAAAAAATATATATGTAAGCGTATCTTAAGACCGGGCATCGAGATAAATAGGTAGGTAGGAACAGTTTTTGATGGAACGTACAAACATTAAAAAACCCGCAGTTTAACACACGCTACCATGTGTACATATATACGATGTGAACGCCTCGAATATATTTTTCAGTACACAAAATCAGGAACGATAACTGTGAATTAGATAAGGAATATTTTAGATTATGATAAGCACGTAATAAATGCATATGGTTCGAACTGAAACGTCATTATACATCAACATTTGTTTGGAGACATTCGAATCTCTTTTTACAGGATATCTTCGTTCTTTGGCTCGTATTGTTCTGAAATCCATTCATATTTTTTGGACACGACGCACAATCAATTTTTATTCGTCTTTTTTCAATGCATTCTTGACCTGTCACGCTTTACGTTGGCTTATTCCATGGGAAACTGCTTTCAATAAGCCATAATAATTTAATAAAAGTGTTTGACTGAGCTGAAGTCTATGGTCACAAACCTGCGTAAAATATTCACAACAAAAACTCGTCTAGCTGCAACCACTGTCAATAATTCCTTTTCTCTTTCTATATAATTAAAACTAAATGACACTTTCATTGGCAAAGTTTCTTTAATAGAACTGCCTGTGCAGCACGGTCTCGTGGGGCTGCTTCCAGGTGACTATGAAGTGATCGTTTTCAAGTCCATTGTAAACAAATTTTTGTTGAAACACCATCTTAAATAATCAAATTTTGGCCAATCATTATCGCTACTAATCATCGGTGCTTTGAATCGCCGTCTACCTGATACCTATTAAACTCTTCTCCTCAAGTGGCCGTTGGGCCTTGCTAAGTGGTGACATCTTGTTAAAAAATAAGTATCAGGCAAATTCAATGAAAGTTGGTATTTTGATTGTAATATTAGTCACATGCACGTGTTTAAATCTGGAATTAATTTGCTGCGTCGCCTCAGTTATTTATAATTGTGCCCCTCATTTTTAATCGTCATCACATGTAACGTCGTTGTAAATATTACACAAGTATTCATAGTTCAGCTCTTTATTATATCCGTGTCAGGTAAGACATCTTCATGAACTGTGGTACCAAATCACGCCCTTGCCATAGCCGGGTGTGAGCATTACATGATTAGAGACGTCTGTAAAATTCTAGCTGAGAAAAGAGACATATTCCATTTCACACTTCTCGATCGTAACGCCACAACCACACGAGGCCTCTTTCCTCCACGTTCTTTAGTATACAACATACCTTACTTAGAATATACCCAAATTTTTTAACAAGTTATAAAATTGAACCCTTTCTTAGAATAGCACAACTTAAGAGCGCAGCTCACGCTATTAACACAATACAACAAATACAAATCATATACATTACAAAGTTGCACGCGTTAACCACAATATTCCGAACAATATAGACAGCAGAAAAGAGAACATCTCCCCTATGCTTCGTAGTCGGTTTAGGTTCAGTTCTAGCTGCAAACATGCAGAACGTCGTCAAGCCCATTTCTTGGTGGAGATGGAAATGGGCGAACTTTTTTTTTCGGATTAGACTTACTACTAGGAAGGACTGCATAATATGGCTTTAATTTAGTAGGAAAATATATTTTCCTTTAATGAGAACGTAGTATCAATTGGAATAACATGTGAATTATAAAAAAAAGCCAGTACAATGCCGGATTTAAAAAAACATTTATTTGTTTATAATCAAATTTTTTGTGATCTAACACCTATTTCAGGGGTAGAATTCTTTTGCATTTTTTCTTTTGGTTCATCATTTCTTGTGGCATGTAGTCACCAAAAATTAGAGTCCGTATAATGCGTTTACGTTGAGATTTTCAATCGTTCAATTAAGAGGAACCCACGTGGTTGTATGAAGTCAATAATTAGATTTTTCCCCTCTATATAAGCGTTGTTTAAATTTGAATAAAATTCGTCATTTTAAAAGCCAGCAAAACGCAGACTATTTTTTGTAAATAAACATTTATTTGTTTATGATATAATCAAATTTTCGGTAATATAACACCTTCTTCAGAGTTAACGAATTTTCAGGAAGATGTTGAAACAACAACGTAAGAATTGGTTTAAACCAGCCATAAATTAGAATATTTAGGAGGCCGAACCAGCAGAATTTGTTAACATTGGAGTTGAGAATGTTAATACTATAGTCGACTGCTAATTTGATTTTCGTTAACTTTTGTTTTCTTACTTTCTTTTTTTTTCATACATTACTCCACGATCACGCCATAACGTTTTGGGGTAAAACGGTACAATCCCCCAACCTGGCTTTTTTATCGTCGTATCTCCTGGAGTAATGCTGTCGATGCACTCCTGTTCTGTCATGAATAATCAAATCGCAGTATCCACAAAAAAATAAAACAAAAGGAAAATACTCTTAGTTCAATTATGTTTCCGAATTTTTGGGTTGACGATTGATAATTCGTATTATTTGGATTATTCAAATATATCTCACAGCTCCTGCTGCTATAAAAATACCTTATAGCTCCTGCTGATATTTTCCCACGCGCTCATACGTGTTCTGTTACAGTAAGATTATGCAACTAAAAACGAAAATAGATTTAAAGCTTACAAAATTCTATACTAGAATTGTCTGCAAGATAAAGATCGGCGCAGTGGATAAAGTAATTGGTAAAATTCAGTTGTAAGTTATACTCCCCTGTAAGTTGAAATTTCAATTAGAGTAGTAATTCTACAAACAACCTCACCTCAGAAAAGCAAAGCGAATGTTTTCTTTGCTGCCAGCACGGAAAAACCAGGAGAAGAAGACGCAAGAGATGTGGCGTATTTTATGGAGGAGGAAAGGAAAATCCGTGTGAAATGGCGAGAGTTGCAGAACATAAATGGCGAAAGTCTAAGGGAAAGGAATTATTTTTTCGTTCACTGTTGATGAGAAATCCTCCATCAGCAAGAGACGTGCGTGTATATGAAACAAAACGGTAATCAAGAAAAAAGTCCCCCTTGCACAGAGTTCCGATGCTGTGATCCATAATTCTCCAAACTATACAGAACATAATTCACAGTGTTGGTGAAACTCAAAATACAACTGCGAATCTCTTAGGACTTCTACTATGTCATGGCTGACGCAGAATGAGAGCATTATACATCCATCGAATAAATAAAGGGTTCCGTTCCTAGCTTTATGAAGATTCCTGAGTTCGACAGAAAAATTCCCGAATTCGACAAGATACACTTGAAGAAGATCAGAGGTTAAATCGATCGAAACATTGTGAAAATAACACTTAAGATTAGAACAGTAGTTTGAATATTAGAAATAATACAAATTCTCAACTAAGTTACTGAGTATCCTTTTCTAAACAATATAGTCTATCAGCGTGTCTGATCGTTTTCTTTTGCATTCTTTGTACTTTTGCTATTTACATTCATGTGTGTAGGAACAACATTGTTTGTAATTTCTTTCGACACAAACCAGACGCATCCAAAGACTGATGACGCAAACACGCACATACAAATTTTAAATTAAGTATTTTTTCTTTAAATGTCAATTGTATAAAGTTGAATAAAATACAGTAACAAAAATAAATAAATAAAAAATGCTGTCACGTTATTCTTGCTTATTTCTAATTTTTGCAGTAGGCAAAATTTAAAACCTAATTATTTTTGTTTTGCTTACGGCAATTCATATTCGTTCATTAATATTTTCCCTCCACAGCTTGCATTTGTTAAAAATGATATGAGGTGACTTAAATAAGTTTCCAACCTTTTTTTTTGTACATGCATTGAAAATTGTCGTAGACTCTTGAAAATTCAGCATGTTATTGCTATACATCTTATGAGATGACTGACCAATTTTTATAATTTCAGATTCAAATGAACAGCTACAGCAGAAATTGGAATACACCCTACTAAATCCCGATTGTCACTGCTGATAAATTTGAAAAATATAACTGGACGTGAAGACATTTTAAGAGAACGATATGCAATAAATTGTTTAAAATTTGGAAAAAAAAACCGCCACAGAAACGTATGGAATGCTTCGGACTACTTTTGGACCATCTTGCATGAATCGAGCATCAGTTTTTGAGTGGTATAAGAGATTCAAGAAAGGTAAGGAGTCTGTGAAGGATGATGAGAGCTGTGAGAGGAGTAAGGAAGTTAGAATACCAGAGTTGATTGGCCAAATAAAGAATTTCATGGATGAGACCCATCATGTGTCTATAGAGATAATAAGTGTACTGTTTAATATCAGTGTAGGAACTGTACACACAATTATTCGTGAGGAACTGAAGATGCGGAAGATTTGCGCGAATGCCCCAGCCCACAACTCCATCCTTGTCACAGACTATTTAACCAAGATGGGCATGAAGACATTTCCTCACTCTCCCTATAGTTCAGATCTTGCTTCTTGTGACTTTTGTTTATTCTCTAAGCTTAAGGAAAACCTTGGAGATTGTCGTTAGAAGACAATTAAGGAGATGAAAGAGGCTGTGGAAAGGGTTATTGACACGCTCACACAAGAGGACTTCCATGTAGCCTTCTAGAAGTTGTTGAAACAGTACAACAAGTGCATTGCCGCTGGGGGAGATTACTTCGAAGAGGACGTGAGTTTTTGTGTGTACTATCAATAAAAGTGCACATACGAAAAAGTCTGGAAACTTATTGAAGACACTTCGTACACTACCATAGTCTTAAAGTACTATGACCTTTCATACTACTCGACACAAAGATGTTTTGTTAGCCACCAGCCGGAAGTTTTCTCCTCGACACCCATACCAATAAGCCGTTGTTGAGATGACGTTCCATAAGTTGACTGAGATATGTCTCTGCTCCTGTAACATTCTAGAAGGTCCACGTTCCCAGGCCTTGCCGTCAACTTTTGATCAGGTGTTACTTTATTACTAATCGTCTATGACCCTCCTACCGGGGAATACCGATGGTACTGCCCAGGCGTTTCTTTACAGGCCAAAGTGCTCTCCCTCTAGAGCGCTAGATTTTCAAATCTCACTCTGACCTTTGTGTCATATTACCCCGCCGTAGAAATACCACTCGACAAGCAGAGGGTGAACCGCTGCGGCATTAGCTGGCGTTGCGAGGTCGGGATGATATATGGCCCTATTCAATCCTAGATGGTGCATCCCCGTTTTATCTTCTTTCTTTGAGAAGGAGTTGGTTCACTGCCAATTGCTTTAGGCGCCTCTGCGGAGACAGAATGCACACACTCAGGTGCACTGATCATTTCTTTCATCATCTTTAAATTTTGCGCCACATCTTTCTGCGATGGGATGGAGTAGATACCTACTACTATAATATAGGAGTGTGGATATGAGAATTCTAATCATTTATTTTCTCCACTTTGCTTTTCAAATATTAGTTTATTATAATTTATTTTTCTTTCTATATCACAAATATTCGCTTTTACACCCTGAAATTATTTTCTATTATAAATTCATTTGTCTTCTTAACATGTAACACGAATTAAAATAAAAATTTAGAAAACCGAAAACTAAACGTTTCGCTAAGCTGTTGAAATAGTATTTTCGTTTGTTTGCCTCGCTTTTTTTTTTAAAATAGCGTTTTCATCTCTTTGTCACGCTAAAAACTAAAATTACATTTTTGCTTGTTTGTTTCGCTTAAGTTTGAAATAGCATTTTCGTTTGTTTATTACGTTTAAAACTTAAATTATATTTTCGTTTGTCAGTCTCGCTTTAAACTGAAATAACATTTTCGTTTGTTTGTCTCGCTTTAGTTTAAAATAGCATTTTCGTTTGTTTGTCTCACTTAAGAATGAAATGGCATTTTCGTTTGTTTGTTTCGCTTAAGTTTAAAATACCATCTTTGTTTGTTTGTCTCGCTTAAGAATGGAATTACATTTTCGTTTGTCAGTCACTCTTAAGTTTGAAAAAGCAGTTTTGTTTGTTAGTGACTTTTAAAAGTGAAATAGCATTTTCGTTTGTCTCCCTTAATTTGAAATAGCACTTTTGTTTGTCTGCCTCACGTTTAATATAGAATTTTCGTTTGTCTATCTCGCTTACGTCTGAAGTAACATTTTTGTTTGTCTGCCCCACCGCCATAATGTTGCACCCTGTGCCTGTTTTACAACTATTTTAATGAACTGTGCTCTGATGAACTCACTGCACTTGTGCCCTCTCGACGTACATACTCCCGACAAACCCGACAAACAGGAAAATTCCACCCTTTCATCGTGGAGGTCTCTAGATGCTGGAAGGCCTTCTACTTCTTCCCTCGGACTGCTAGACTTTGGAATTCCCTCCCTGTTACCTGCTTCCGTGACTGTACTGACATACAGATGTTTAAATGTAACGTGAACCGACATCTCATCTCTCCTATACACGATCCCATATAGTAATATTTTACGTTCAAGTGGCAATATGCCTTGTTTAGGAGTGAACATGAAGAAACAAAAGTTCTTGAGATTTGCTATTCATTCAACAGAGACTTCGTTTTAGGAACGCAAAGTATGCAATTACCGGAAGTGATTCGGCTGATCAACAATTATAGGCCGAGGTCAAATATTCGGAAAGGTTTGGCAAAGAACAGACTTGTAACATGGAAATTGAGGAGGAAAAACCCAAAACAAATCGTTATCTTGTGAGATGAGACGATCCCCAGAGGAAGCTGCTGCCGCTCCACCCCCGCGCTACTTCCGTTTGCAACAACCGAAGTCTCAATGGGGAAAACTGGCAAACACAGCAGTACGTGAAAATGTCGGCTGATAGTCTACGTCGACAATTATAACATACAGACATTATGCCTTGAAAAACGGCAACAAATCCATCAATTTCTTCTTTGTCGATTTGCTGTGTCAAAGTAGTCTACGCTTCCCACCTCTCTCTGTCTCTCCGCTCACTTTCTTACACATGAGACACACAAACACAATTTATAATGAGGTCGACATTTTACAAACGATTGATTTCGCTATGCGAAAAATACATTAGGTATATTCCTTAGATATCAACATGAATTTATGTCTCTTCTCTCTCTCTCTCTCTCTCTCTCTCTCTCTCTCTCTCTCTCTCTCAGCAAAATAACAGAATTGTAACGTTCATTTTTTTAAATAACTGTTCGGGTATTAAAAATTAATGTAGGTCCCATATGTATCATGAACGTTCTCGATTATCCGTCGAAACATCACGAGGTAAAAAAACAAACAAACAAAAAAACAAAAACAAACGAAAAACATGCGGAACAAAGGAAGATAATTTCCAAATATAGCTGAGAAACGGGCATGTAAAGTCAGTTGCACACCAAGAAAACATTTTTACACTATTCGAGGAAAGGCGTTTACATTATGTGTTGCGAGAATTTGCATCACGGGATAAAATCAGAAAAATATAAAATGGCATAATTGAACGGAATAATTCTGTTAATTTTAACAAATGTTCGCTTAAATAAACAAATGCTGCCTCAACACACACAAACACACTCATAAGAACCTAAAGTCCTACCTAACTAATATTCCTGGTGAACCAAGTGCAAGAGAAATCCAGACAATTGCACTTAAGGGAACAGTGAGTATACTAAAAAGAGCTCTCGGTTGCTTTCAATAAAAAGCAGAGCAATGTTGGCAGCTGGTTTGGCTGCCCCATACCCAGCATTACAATCTTCAAAGAAAGAAAATACAAAAGAAAATTTGTGTGTGGTGAAAAATACAAGTTAACTCGTATGAATATTTTTAAATATATGAGATATATTTCTTCGATGTTAACATATATTTATGCCTGCCCCTTCTTTCAGTTTTTATTTTTTCTGCCCCCCCCTCTCTCTCTCTCTCTCTCTCTCTCTCTATATATATATATATATATAAGCAGGCCGTCCGGCGTTGCCCGTTCGTAAAATACGCTGAAATATGATATTTCAATGCAATTTTTGATGGACGAAGAGAGCTAAGAATTTTTTTTTTTTTTTTTTTTTTTTACACAGTGATCACTTATCAAGGCCCGGAAGCCACTCAGGGATAAGGGTTATTGTAAGTACATCACGTTAGTGAGGAGATTTTATGAAGTGTTTAATTAGGGGGGCGGTTCATTAGGAATTTGTTAACATTAGACTTGAAGACATCCAAGTTGTAGTCCGGAGGGAAGCAGGCAGACGGAACAGAGTTCCACAGGCGTGCAGTTCTAAGAAAGAAGCTTTGCTCATGAAATCCGCGTTTTGATTTAGGCACAGATATAGAGTGGGGGAAATTTTTCACAGTGGATTCAGCTAGACGGGTGTTTTTCGTGAAAGATTGGCGAGGGGGGACCAGGGATTGGAGTTCAGACGAGCACCTGCCATGAAAATAACGATAAAACAAGGATAGGCTCGCAACGTCTCTTCTGTGGGAGAGGGGTTGCAGGGTAGAGAAAAGGGCATCCCCCACTAAACCATGAAGTCTATTTTGTACTCTGTCAAGGCATGATAGGCTGTTTTTGGCAGCTCCTGCCCAGATATGGCAACAGTATTCCATCCTTGGCCGTACTTGGCTTTTATATAGATAGAGAATTGCATCAGTAGTGAGATATCTTCTGGAGCGGTAGAAGGATCCCACCATCTTTCCTGCGACCTTGGCCACAGACTTGATGTACGTGTTCCATTTCAGATCAGGAGTAAAGGTCAAACCCAGAAGCTTGTCAAAACACGGGGCCTCACCCAGACGAGAGCCATCCATCACAATTGATGCCAGCTGGGGATCAGAGCGTTGATGATGTAAGGATAGGAGTTTGGTTTTGGATGCATTAAAGGTAACTAGCCACATCTTCCCCCACTGAACCACGCGCTCGAGATCAGAGGAGAGAGAATCCGAGAGAACTTTGTCATTTACAGCCTTTGATGTGTTGCCGTAGATGGTCGTGTCATCAGCATAGATGTCAACGAATGATTTAAGTATGTGTTTAGGGAGGTCATTGATGTAGATCAGGAAGAGAGTTGGGCCCAGGATTGACCCCTGAGGGACTCCAGCATTTATATTGCAGGCCTCCGATTTTTGTCCATCTACCACTACTCTTATGAGCCTATCAGAGAGAAATGAATTTTCGACTTCAAGCTTAACGTGTGTATATACGCATGATCAGAAGTGAGTTAATTTACTCCTGCTAAGGTCAGCTGTGTTATTTTTTTTGACACCCTAGCAAGTATTTTTACATAATAAAAACCAAATCGAAATTGTACCAGAGGTCAAATACCCTATATTTTCAAGTTTCAAGTTTGTAAACCAAATATTTAAAGAGTAGTTTAGTAGAAACGTTTTGTACACACATACGATCACTTTCATATATATATATATATATATATATATATATATATATATATATATATATATATAATTTGGGGTTGCTATCTTTCAAAGGTAGGGTAACCAGTGAAATATAACGACGTTAATACAAGAGTGCTCAATATGGAAGGAGAGCAAGTTACACTTTCAATTTGTCTTTACACAAGCAATAATTTGTTGCTACACAAAAGATCATCAAAAGAAGGTTTTTTTTTTGTAAACGGGTCATAGGGGGGGCTGAAGTTCAGCTGTGCGAAGAACAGGGTTGATTGGGTGCGGATTTGTTAGTTTATTTATTTTCCTATTTGTTTATTTACTTATTTACCCGTGTATTTATTCATTCATTTTCATATTGGTATTAGGGAATGGAGTTTGTTGGTTTAGGGGGATTAGTGTTGGGACGATTAATCGGAATCAGGAATCGGAAAAATCGGAGCCTTTTGGGGTATCGGAATCGGGAAAATTTGAGCCTACTTTCCGATGCCAAAACCGATCTTTTTTTATTTGATTTTGTTTTTATAAAACATCTGCCATTGCTTGTAGTAATAATAACATAATAAATATTTATTGATTTAAACTTCTAGTAAGGCTAAAATCTCAAGATCACACCCTCACAAGTGCGTTTTTATGTCTAAGAAAATATATGCACATTTAAGATGTGTTTTTACAGTAATCGGGACAAAATAACAAATTTAAGGTAAAATATTAAGAGATGTATACAGAATCGAAATCGGAATCGGTGATTGTTATCGTCCCATCACTAGTATATATATATATATATATATATATATATATATATATATATATATATATATATAGTGCCACGCAAAAGTATTGGATACATTACATTTTTCTTCATAACTTTAATTAGGGTTCAAAATTTTATCTAAAATTTGGTCAGTATATCCCTATTACTATTCTAAATTATATTTTGAGAAGTAATTACAAAATCAAAGTTTAGAAAGTTTATATTTAAGGAAAAATATGAATTAACAAATGCAAAAGTATTTGATACACTTTTAAAAATTCTTTTTCTGAAATAAATTTAAATGACATTCGCTTAGCGTGTTGCAATAATGCAAACGAGTTATCACTAATCAATCAGAGAGCTTTATAAAAAAATAATTTTATAAAATTCTTCCAGTTTGTGCTCACTCCCTCAAAGTCAACCAGTTTATTTATAAAAATGCCTAAAACTAACGATTTGTCAATAGACATTCGTCAAAAAATCATTGATAAGCACAAAGAAGGAAAAGGGTATCGAATAATATCAAGGGAACTTAATCTATCGCTTAGTACAGTTGGAAACGTTATATTAGAAAGTTTTAAAACCCTGGTGAAGCTGTTGCAAATCTTCCAAGATGTGGTCGGCCAAGGAAATTAAACGAAAAAAAATCAAGGTGGGTAAGCAGAAAGGTACAAAAAAAAAACTTTTTTACTCGTGGTGAAATTCAAACCGACCTCAGAGAAGCTGGGAGTAATGTGAGCAAGGATACAATCAGTAGAGTTCTAAATCGTGCAGGTTTTGTATCAAGAAAAGTTCCATTATTGAAGCTTAAACATGTCAGATCACATTTGAATTATGTTAAAATATATGGGGAACACCCTCAAGAATTTTGGAACAAGGTAATCTGGTCAGACGAAACGAAAATCGAAATCTTTGGAAGAAACACAGCAACACATGTATGGCGTAAAAATGGCACCGCCTATAACAAAAAGAATACCATTCCCACGGTAAAGTTTGGTAGTGGTTCGATTATAGTATGCAGGTGTTTTTCATCCAAAGGTACTGGTGAACTAGAAATCATAAATGGTAGAATGAATGGACGTATGTACAGGGAGATTTTGGAGAAAAACCTCCAGAAATCTGTTGATTTGTTGGGACATAATAGTAATTTCGTGTCTCAGCAGGACAATGTACCCAAGCATACTGCCAAACTAACCAAAGAACGGCTTAGAAATAACTAAATTGACGTTCTTATTTGCCCCAGTTAGTCTCCAGACCTCAACCCAATTGAAAATTTGTGGAAGGTATTGAAGATCAATGTTCATAAGAGAAATCCACAAAATATTCAACAACTAGAACAGTTCTGCAAAGAAAAATGGCGCAAAATACCTGCATATCTTTGCAAAAAAAACATGTGTGCAACTATAGAAAGCGATTGGAAGTTGTTGAACGCAATAAAGGATATGCAACCGAATATTAAATTCAATGTATCCAATACTTTTACGCTAGTTGATTTATATTTTTCCTTTAATATAAACTTTCTAAACTTTAATTTTGTAATTATTACCCCAAATATTAGTTAGAATAGTAATAGGAATATACTGACCAAATTTTAGGTAAAATCTTGAACCCTAATTAAAGTTATGATGAAAAATGTAATGTATCCAATACTTTTGCGTGGCACTGTATATATATATATTAGTGCGAAAGAGCAGGGCACAAAATGTTTTAAATACTACTACTACTACTACTACTACTACTACTACTACTACTACTACTAATAATAATAATAATAATAATAATAATAATAGAATAACAATAAAAAAGACTTTCACTGGCGAGGACTACTATTTACTGTAACCAGTTATACAGTCCTTTTGAAATTTTCATCTCTATTTTCTCGTCATGTACTGAATATTTGTTAATGAAACGTATATGGGATATGTTCCTTATTAAATTTGAAAGATTTTCTATTCTGAAAGACGTTTAAAAAATTTAATCTAAAAAAGTTATTTTAAAGTTTTTGTTAAAAAAATCAGATTTTCTCATTATTCAAATCTGTATTACAAAGTTGTGGTGTGAGGAGAAATACAAACTGAAACAGAGAGAATATTCAGACCTGTAATAATACAAAGAGGGGGTTGCAATAATGAGTTGTGGTATGAAGGGAAATACAAACTGAAATAGAGAGAAGGAGAGTTTTAAAATATAATCTTAAAAAGATAAGATACAAGTTAGAAAAGCATTTCATCCAAGACATGAAAATTGTTAAACAAAATTTTTTTACTATAGGCTTTAAAAATAAAGGTACAAAATTCAATTTGAAATTTATTTATCTTCAAGGTGCACTTTTATAAATTTTACAAAGTAAGGTATAAAAATTTAATTTAAATTGAATCAAAAAATACCTTGGATTTATTTTATGTAATGTACATTTTTTGCAATTTAAAAACATTATCTTTCATCTAGCAATAAATGATATAGATATAAAATTGTCAATGATTTTTTTTAAAAGTGCAACAAAATATACATTACACAAAATAAATCCAAGGTAATTTTTTGATTCAATTTAAATTAAATTTTTATACATTACTTTGCAAAATTTATAAAAGTGCACTTTGAAGATAAATAAATTTCAAATTGAATCTTGTACCTTTATTTTTAAAGCCTATAGCAAAAACATTTTGTTAACAATTTTCATGCCTTGGATGAAATGCTTTTTTAACTTGTATATATATGTATAAGCCTGAAGAATCCTAGACTGGATGAAACGCGGAATATTCAGTATAGCTTAATCGCCATATATGTTTTATAACTTGCTAACTAGCTCTACCTACGTATTGAGCACTGTTGAAATAAATACTTAAAGTTCACGCATAAATTTATACTTTCGTATATTAATTTATGTGAGTAAATGAAGTAGTTGGTCTGTCTGTCTGTCTGTCTGTCTTCATATTTTCAAACTCTATCTCCTCCGAACGCAGAAATCGTAGAGCGATAGGGGCCTAAAATGATTGGATTTTTTATGGGCCGTTCTTTAAAAATTTCTTAAGGGGTCATAAATGGGTCAAAATTGAAAAAAAAAGTTAAACATGTTCAACATACATCTTAGTATATTTTTAATTGTTAATTTTTAATTGTTAATTGGCTTACATTCGGATGACGTTGGTCCAGTCACATCTTCAGTTTTGAATGCTACAGTTTCGGTTTCGACTCTAGCTAATGCCACTAAAATGCGTTTTTTTTGTTACTTTGGAAATCACGACCATATAATATTAGGTTGGTGCTAAAATAATGTCATTTATATATATATATATATATATATATATATATATATATATATATATATATATATATATATATATATATGATAAAAAGCTATATTATATTTGCACCAACCTAATAATATATACGAAATCTGGACAAATTAAAATATCATATTTAATCGTATTTTACGACCATAAAATAGGATTAAATATGATATTTTAATATATATATAAATTTTATTTTACATATATAAAGAGAGAGAGATAGAGAGAGAGAGAGAGAGAGAGAGAGAGAGAGAGAGAGAGAGTAAAAAAAAAGAACAAACCAAGTTATGTGTTCATCAACGTTTAGTCTTTATTTCAAGACTTCCTCTGGATGAAAGAAAACAAGATACTAGCACAAATATTAAAAAAATATATTTTTGATGTAATGAAATGTATGACCCTGTTCTATTTCAGAAATTTGGAAATTCAAAAGAAAGGTTGGGCATAGCGTTTTGAAAGAGAGTAAGTGTTTTCATAACGTAATATAGCCATTAAAATAGTTGAAAAGATATGATGCAATTTATATTATTTTTGAAACAAATATGTCCGTTATAATTAACATTTGTATGTGTAACTGAAATAAATGTCTGTACGTTTGTTATGTAATTTATTGACTGATTATATGTAATAATTAATATATGAGGTGTTTTCCATAGCGCCAGAGAGTTAACCTGCGTCTAAAATTATGTTCTTTTGATATAACTTTACTTATTAATGGCGATACATTATAGAAATCTCCACGTTGTTTAATTGAGCTTGAATTTGCGATAATTCAAGAAGTCTCCGTAACGATTTACTTGAAATAAATTTAACTATTTTTGCTTGTTTTAAGTCAAAAGTATGATTAGCTGAGAAACTAATGCGCTTAGAGAATTGCTATTTCTTGTATCTCTTTTATGTTAATTGAGTCTTTTCTCTAATGTGTGTTGGGTTTCACCAACGTATGTATGACATGCTTGTTCTAAAAAGAATATGAATTACATCATATCTTTTTAAATATTAATGGCTATATGACCTTATAAAAAAACTTACTCTCTTTCACAACGCTCTGTCTCTCCCTTTTTTGAATTTCCAGCGACTTTTCCGTTTCTCAAATGGAACAGGGTCATACATTCATTACATCAAAAATGTATTTTCAATATTTGTACTAGTGCTTTGTTTTCTTAATTTCATTCATCCAGAGGAGGTCTCAAAATAAAGACGAAACGTTGATGAATTATTCTATTTCGTCGGAAGACCATTTCCATTTCTCTCATCATATATATATATATATATATATATATATATATATATATATATATATACATATATATACATATGTGTGTGTGTGTGTGCACGCGTGTGTGCGTGTGCGTGTGCGTGTGTGCGTGTGTATGCATATGTATATATATATGAAAACATGTCATGCTCATTGTAGAAACCATGCATAAATAGAATTAAACATAAAAGTAATTTCATGATAAAAAGCCATAACAATTGATAATTAATTAATGAATGCTCGTTTTTCAAATGAATATACGAATTAGTTAACCTTCATGAAGTTGCTCGCATATCCATGACTGAGTATATTATGAAGTTCGTTTTAATTATTTTTAAATACAAAAATAGGCTTTTAATATTAATATCAGAGCGAGAAAAAAATCAGATTTAAAGGTATATGTATGCTGTAATCAGCTAGGAAGCAGCCCCGTATTATTGTGTTCTATTAGTCGTTATTTCTTTGCAAGAAACTCATCTCATGAAATTCGCTTTTATTCCAGGTACACAGAGGAAATATTGACGGTGGCTGTAACTAAACGAGATTTTGCTGTGACTGTTTTATTAACGGAAACAGAGATTGGAGCTCAGTCGAGCATGAAAATAATGATAGAGTAGAGAAAGACTAGCAACGGCTATAAAATTAAAATATTTTATTCTAATTAATTGCTTATTCATATTCTTCTGATTACTGTTCTCATATTGAGTACTATTTTACAATGTTTTCGTCGATACAACCTCTGACCTCCTGTAGGTGTATTTTGTTGAATGAGGGAATCTTCCTGTCAAACTCTGGAATCTTCCTGTCGAACTCGAGAATCAGCAAGGAATTACAAACGAACCCTCTATTTAATCTACGGAGTAGCATGTTCTCGTTTCGCCAGCTATGACTGGTTAGAAGTCCAAAGTAATTCTCGATTGTATTTTGAATATCGCCCACACCGAGAATTGAACTTTGAACTCCCAGAAGAGTGTAACTTATAACTGAATTTTTCTCAAATACTTATTCACTTTGCTGAAAATTGTAGTATAAATTTTATATTATAGTATGAATTTATGAACGACAGCATGATACCTCTGTAGATTAAATAAAGTGCCGTTCGAAATTCCATGCAGATTCCTGAGTTCGACAACAATATCTCCGAGCTCGACAGAAAGATTTCCAAGTTCGACAACTTATATCCGAAGACGGTCGAAATGTTGTGAACATAACAATCAAGATGGGAACAGTTGTCTAAAGAATCGAAATAATATGAACAATCAATTACATCTAAAATTGTAAAAACATAATTGATCATCGTTTTTCTTTTTAAGACAATTAGCAGTCTTGTACTGCTTTCGTCCTGGCACTTGTTTAAAAATGTTCTTGTTTTTACGTTCAAATGTGAAACTAAAAATAAACAGATATAAACGCTGACTATTCCAGCGAAAGAATATGTACCGTCTGCACCAATTTGACCTTTTCTTGCATCTCGGTTGTAATGGGCGAATCGGTAAAGGCATCGTCTGGCTCTGAGAGAGCAGATTGAATTCCTCCCTCAAGCTACATTTTCTTTAATAGATTTTCAGTAAATTCAGCATAGATATTATATTCCTGCTGCTCTCATCGGCTCGCTTCTCTCGTCATTAGACGGTTACGTTGGAATTGACTGTCAAAACATGACGACAATAAATCGAACTTACGGTGTACTTTATCCATTTCCTTGTTTAAATTTACCTGACCAGGCAATTAAATCTCACCGCTTCTCGCCTCGATATTTCGTTGCACTGCTTAACTGAAACCTTTCTATATCTATTAGCAGGTTTGAAACAAGTGGCCTATCTCCGCCAATCAAAGCATGATATTTATTTTAGCAAGGCTGCCTAGTTAAGTAGTATGCACCTCTTATCAGCGCGTTCAAGAGAAAAACCGAAGTTATGCAACAGACATTAATGCCACGGAAAACCTTTGAATGCGGAAACTAATCCACATTCACTGCAAAGATTAACCGATTATATTAAAAACTGTAACAGAAGTAAAACAAAAATATAGAAAAAACACCACATGGAACCAAGAAAATGTAAACGGAAAAATTTTAAGTTAACTACGCCTCCACACTCCAAAAGTCCTCGTGTTAACATCAACTGGCACTATACTAAATAATCGTGAAAAGTCAAAGAGGATAAAACAACCGAGCAGAGAAAGATCTAACCAGAATTTAACTGGATGAGTCCGAAGAGGACTGGAAACTTGAGAGGTTTGTAGTCATGAAAATTCCTGTGGAGACCAATGGTCGTTGGTAGCAAGAAGTCAATCGCAAGCGGCCGTTGCGATAACGTAAATTCATTTAAAAGGTTATCGAAAGAGCTGGAGATTACTAGAAATCTGAGGAAGCTTGGTATTACTCAGACTCTAGAGCATACCACCAGTCGTCGTCAGTAAGTAATTTTAATGATGGCCTGTGTGAGAACTCCTAGTGAGTACAAATAATTATAATGGAAGGCTTTTACTGTGACTTGGAGACGCTTATACGTTAAGGTTAGGGCTACCAAACTTCCAGTAAAGACCAAGGGTTGTTTCCAGCGATAAAATAATGGTAAGTGTCTGCTGCAATAACGCAAAGTCATTTGTAAAAATGAACTTAAAAGTTGGAGGATACTGGAAATCTGGAAAACTTGTCACCCAGACTCCAGGGAACATCACCGGTTACTGTGAGTGAATAATCTTGGATGATGACATGTGTGAGAGCTCCTTGTGAATACAGATAATAATCTGCTAAGGAATCTCAACAAAATGCCTCCAAAACAACACACGCAGTGATGACACTAATATCGACCGTTAGCAGACACAATTGTGAAGAGCCAGGAAAGACCGAGTGGGAGTGCAGTAACCTGACTTTCACCGAAAGGAATCGGATAATACTCGAACCTTAGGAAAGCTTAGTGGCAACTAATTCACAGAGTCGATCAGTGGTTGTCTCCAGCTAAAAATCAATGTTTAGCGGCTGTTGCAATAATGTAAAACCATTTGAAATGATTATAAAAAGAGGTGGAGATGAGTACTGTAAATCAGGTTAGGTTTGCTGTTACATAAACACAAGAGAACACTAACTAATTATAATAATTTTTGAGTAAATAATAATAGCAATAACATGTGGTTGATTTTATTTATTATTAGCAGGCCGCTCGGCGTTGCCCGGTTTTTAAAATATGCATAAATATTATATTTTAATTAGTGCAGATTTCTTATTTATTATAAACAGAAGCACCGTAGATATTAATCGTAACGTTAAATTCCTTAAAAAAAAATGAAGTAAAAAAAAAAAATTAAAAAAACAAAAAACGGAAAGAAACTGAGACATGTACATGCGAGTATTATGTTTTTCTAAACAGTTTACTTCATCAATTAGACGATGATCGCCCCCACAAGAGGATCGGAAATAATGGGTTGGATGGGCAGAAGATTACATGAGAGGAATTAATTATCAAAGACTAGACAAATATTTGTTCACATTAAACTTGTAGACGGTTATCCTTTAGTTGGGTAGGAAACAGACTAGTACAGTTGTGATACAGCGAAACAGTCGTTCTGTAGACATAGGCAGATTAAAGTACATTTTCTGAAGCGGTCATTACGTTTCCATTTCATCCGCAACGAATGCTACTCACCATCCGAGCCATTTTTGAGGGTTCTTTCTCATATACTGCTATTTCTTTCTTTCTTTCTTTCTTTTTTTTTTCGTAAATTGGAGGCAGAAATAAGGATTAATGCCCACGTGACTTGACTGGTCTATTCTTTTCATTTTTTTCTTTTTGTTTTTGTTTTCCTTCCCTTTGCGATCGATTTTGTAGCTTTGCACTTTTGTTTAAATGTGCCTTCATCGTACTTGGCGATCGAACAGGCCGTATTTCTATCCTAGCACCCCTCTCATTTCTAGATTTGACCTTGAAGTACAAATAGGCCTAGTGGGAATGGAGTGTCGTGGTAGCGGGTAGCGGCCTTTGAAAAACGGGTGTGTATGAGTGGGCGATGGCAGAGAAGAGAGAGCAGAGGCGATATATATATATATATATATATATATATATATATATATATATATATAGAGAGAGAGAGAGAGAGAGAGAGAGAGAGAGAGAGAGAGTGAGAGATAGAGATAGATAAATAGATAAATAGATAAATAGATAGATAGATAGAGAGAGAGAGGGGGATAAAGTGGAGGATCATAATCGATTCGATAGTGAATAGGCTGTAATGTTACTTGACAGTGAATAGTCCCCGACTTTTCTATTTGCAAAATGCACGCACATGCATTCCTCCTCTCGGCCTCTAACCCCTTTTTCTCTCGCATACGCGCGAGTATTGAGTCTCTCTGTAATATGCACACGCTCACAAGCAATATCCCACACACACGTGCATGCTGCCTTTCTTTCTCAACCACACACACACACACACACACACACACACACACACACACACACACACACACACACACACACACACACACACAAGGGACGGTTAGAACCTTAAAAAAGATCTCTCGGTTGAAATATATGAGTAAGCGGGTGTATTTTTGGCATTCTTGAACAAACTGATAAGAAAATTAAAAACAAAACAAAACAAAACAAGCAAAACAAAACACAAGTAATCTCTGACACATATGCTCCCTATCTCTCTCTCTCTCTCTCTCTCACACACACACACGCACACATTTCATATCCAACACGCACACACTTACTTGAGTAAGTTATATTCCCGCCAGTCGAGTATACGTTCTCGGTGCAATCTGATCGAGTCGTGGCCATTTTTAAGTAGGGTACTGAGATGTGGTTCTGTGTACTTCTAGGAGGTCCACCGTCCCAGGTAGTTGCTTCTCCTATTTCAGGTAGGGTAAGTTTTTTGCTCACTGCCCGAGGCGCCCTTACATTTTTTTAAACACGCTGATTAGACTATTCGCACCTTCCGATCTTGTGTCACATCTTCCTTTGGTTAAAGGTAGTAAATACCTACTCTCTATTTCTCAAGCATACATGCAGTCGTATAAGTGAACATCTACACGTACACATACTACACATCTTTCTCCACACATGTACACGCTCTGATGTGCGAACAAATAAAAAATAAAACAAACAAATAAACAAAAAACACGCATTCATGGCGAAATCAATTGATATTTCCTTGTGCACATAATCACCATAGAAAAATCGAATATTATTCTACTGGATAATCAGAACAAACGAGTATTATTTCTCGATGTCAACGAGTTTTTCGCCTTCAAATACTACTGGGAATTGCCGATACACTACCCGAAAGGTCTTCGTTCAAACTCTTCGGCTGAACATTCACAAGTAACACAAATTGAAACAGATCCATTGAAGACATTGCTAAAGTGTCTGCAAAGAAGGTGGGTTCTCTTTTTTTATGCTAGAAAATTACTCGCACCTGACAGTAGCCTAGATCTCTACAAACCCACCATTCGTCCATGCATGGATTATTGTTGCCACATCTGAGTTGTTGCAGTTAGCACTAGTCCTTCGTTTTCAGACAGAACCAAAAACAAACAAAAAAAAGTCTCCAACCTAATAGGTTCCGCACTGTCAACTAAACTTCAACCATCGTCGTAATGTTAAATCCCCGTGCTTGTTTTTTACAAGTATTTTAATCCTGTGTTCTCTGACAAAATAATAACACTTGTGCCCACCTCCTCCAATGTAAATACTCCTCCGACGTAAATACTCCCGACTAACCTGAGAAGCAGTAAAAACATTGATGAGATTCCGAGATGCCGGAAAACCTACTCTAATAGTTTGTTTTCTCTCGAAATGCTGGACTTTGGAATTCCTTCCCGATCTCCTGCTTCCCTGACTCTATTGACATGCAGAAATCGCAAATAGTAATACCTTACTTCTAAGTGACACTGATTGGGATAAATAAGAGTTAAAAATATAAACAGATCTCATTTTGGGAGACATCTGCTTGGAACTGTCATCATACAATTAAGTTAAAATCATTTTACACGAATATTATTTACAACTTCACACTTTTATATACCGTATATCGTATTTTGTTCTTCAGTTCCATGCTTTATTCACATCTGCCTACCTATATGTCAGTCTATCTATTAGTTTTGGGACGATTAATCAGAATCGGAATCGGAAATTGGAAAAATCGGAACTTTTTTGGGTATCGGTATCGGTATCGGAATCGGAAAATTTGTGCTTATTTCCCGATGCCAAAAAGGATTCTTTTAATTTTTGTAACTTGATTTTGTTTAAAACAAAATCTAACACGGCCGATAGTAATGTTAAAATATCAAATATTTATTGATTTTAAACAATCAGTAAACTAAAATCTATTGATCATTTCTCACAAGTGTACTTTTATGTTTGAGAAAATGCATGCACATTTAATGTGTTTTTCAACAATTGACAAAAAAATAGCAAATTACAGTTAAATTTTTAGAGATTCATAAAGAATCGGAATCGGTAATTGTATCGGAATCGGGGATTTAATACGGAATCTGTAATTGCATCGGAATCGGTAAAAATATTGGAATCGTCCCATCACTACTATCTATATCTTATCATGCTTATATAGTAGCACTCTTAATTCACCGCAAGACGAATGTGACGTTATAACACTATAGCGAAATAACTCGTTCGTTTTTTTTTTTTTTTTTTTTTTTCCTTTGAAGATTGTATATGCTGGGTATAGGGTAGCCAAACCAGCTGCCAACATTGCCCTGCTTTTTATTTTTTATTTATTTTATTTTTTATTTTATTTTTATTTTTTTTTTCGTTCAAATTGGCAAGTAGAATGATGAGTAGGGTTGAAATAGAAAGTAAAACAAATAGTTCTAATATATAAACGTTTTATTTTAATTTTATTAAAAATGAAAATAAAGAATTATTTTTTTATATTCATTGCGGAGTAAATAAAATGCTTTTTGCACAACGTAATGTTTTGTTTTTTTTTCAGATTGCTTAAGCAACGAATATAATTTTCAGTTGTGGGAGTAAATAAAGTATTTCAATCTCATTGGTCAGTCTCTGAAGACGAAATAAAAAACGAGTTCACTCCCCATAGATTGGAAATGAAGACAGAAATAGAGATGAATAGATAGCTAAAGCAATATTTATTGTAATGTAGACAGATCTCGAGAAAACATCTATATAAAAGCCAAGTACGTCCAAGGATGGAATACTGTTGCCATATCTGGGCAGGAGCTGCTAAAAACAGCCTATCCTGCCTTGACAGAGTACAAAATAGACTTCGTTGCTTAGTGGGGGATGCCCTTTTCTCTTCCCTGCAACCTCTCCCCCACAGAAGAGACGTTGCGAGCCTATCCTTGTTTTATCGTTATTTCCATGGCAGATGCTCGTCTGAACTTCAATCTCTGGTCCCCCCCCTCGCCAATCTTTCACGAAAAACACACGTCTAGCTGAATCCACTGTGAAAAATTTCCCCCACTCTATATCTGTGCCTAAATCAAAACGCGGATTCCATGAACAAAGCTTCTTTCTTAGAACTGCACGCCTGTGGAACTCTGTTCCGTCTGCCTGCTTCCCTCCGGACTACAACTTGGATGCCTTCAAGTCCAATGTTAACAAATTCCTAATGAACCGCCCCCTTAAGTAAACACTTCATCAAAGCTCCACACTAAGGTAATGTACTTGCAATAACCCTTATCCCTGAGTGGTTTCCGGGCCTTGAAAGTGGTGATCAAAAAAAAAAAAAAAAAAAAAAAAAAAAAAAAAAAAAAAAAAAAAAAAACAGGCGAGAGAAAATAAACAAAATCTGGGACAGAGAATGTGCCATTAACTAATGACAGTGTTTCTCTTGGTTGTTATGTAATAGTCCTATTTTTTGACCGTATGTCACTTTGTATGGAAAATTTAAACATTGGAAAATAATACTGTATAACCATAAAAAACGTACACACAATAAATTATTGTAAAAATGATGAAGGAAAATATAAAAGAGATTTCGTGTTGGTATATCTGTAACAAAAACTGTCATAATTTTTAAAGATATTACTTGATATTCTGAGGTTCTCATATTTCTATTTCGAATATTTGAAAGAATATAAGAATAATTATCTATCTATCTATCTATCTATCTATCTATCTGTCTGTCTGTTACATACTTCTTATTTTAGAAGGTACCAAATATGCGAGTATGTTACATTGTTCTTATTTAGATAACAACTTATATATTTGTTGTTGTTCATGTTTGTGGAGATAGCATATTGGAGACATAAACAAGTATATATAAAGAGAGAAGCACCAAGCGTGTAATTCAACTAGAAGGAGATTTATGAATATCTTGACAGATAGATCGAGAGTGCGTTTGACATTTACGTTTTAACAGTTGTACATTTTTATAAACACAAAGTTCATATTAATACAAGTTCACTTTACCTTTGTTTTGATAGAAGTACACAACACAAGACGGCAGTTATAAAAACACATGGTGATCATTTATTCCTCGACCGGTCGGAAATGATTCTGTATTTCAGGAATTCAAAATTGTTTACATCGTTATCTCTAAACCTCTCGCTCCCAGAGGGTGCCTTGACTCTAATGGAGAATCGGTCTGATCTCCTCTGTTTCTCTGATCTGACTCCCTTCTCTGGCTTCTCCTAACTGACTGATTCTGATTCTGACTTATCTAACTAAATTCATAACTCATGACGTCACTGCATGACCAAGCACGTGCATATGAAAACACATGGCACGACATGCCTCCGTGTTTAAGCATGCATTGTTATTCATATGTTTTTTACAAAGCCGACCCTCTAACCTAATTTTCGTAACCCACTTTACAAATAACATTTTCCGTCGTCCGTTTTTAAATTCCTTATTTTAATTTTAATTTTTATAACAGAAACAAAATTCATCATCACATTCCTTTTTCAATAAACAGATATCTAACTATTTTGTGTGAGCTAAACAATGGCAATTCCACATTCCTTATTTTCAATAACATTCTGTATTTATTTTAACTTATGATTAGAATTCTCAATTCCAAGTCTAGCTTCGCAAGTTCGAATCCTTGACTATCCTATTTCATATTTACATTTAACTAATTCTCTATTTTTTTACTTACATGAAAAGGGGACAGCCCTTATCGTGTAACATATCTATCTATCTATCTATCTATCTATCTATCCAACCACCTATCCGTCCATCGGCATATCTATCTAAATAAACCGCGCAAGTACTTAAATACATTAAAAAAAATTAGCATTTGTTTTTTTTTTTATTTGAAAAATGTTTAGCTGACAATTTATGGTAAAAAAGAGAATATTAATTGTGTTAAAAAGAATTAAATTACGACAGTATTAATAAAGAAAGAAGAAACGTGTTGATTTTATTTACTTAAAAATATTTAGCAAAAATGACGATCATTTTTACAGAAAAGAGTAATTTTTTCTTAATAGTACTGACTTTGACAGATATTAGTTATTTCAAAAGGAATACAATTATTATTTACAGTGAATAATACAAGTTGATGAAAAAAGCATGGTAAAAGTTTCACAGCTGTTCGTTAGTAAATAATATCTTAAAAATAATCCATCAAATCTTATGAACATTGTTAATTCAATTCTAACAATCGTCCTGAATTTGTTCCTAAAATTTGACTTCTTAACTGATTAAACATAATTCTTTAGTTTGAAGCTCAATTTTGGAATGCCATACTTCTTAATTTGGTCTAAGATCAAATATAGAATAATGTTATTCAGTTCTTTGGGACTTTTTTCTTTGCATTTCTTTTATTGATTTTAAGAAATCGATTTCAATCAATCAACGAAGTAGGCTTAATTTTGCTGAATACCAAATCTTAAAAAAAATCTCCCAATTGATAAATTTTCCTCGCGAAAAATACATCTTATTCTTTTGATTTGCCCAACTTTGCTCGGTAATTTGTATTTACGCGCAATTTGTGTTACTTTTCGTTTTTTGTTTTTTTTTTGTTTTAGACAATCAGTTTTTTCCCCAATGTGTTATTTTTTCAGATCAAAGGGGAGTAACTCTATATAGTCGAATACAGGGTGACATTCCTTGTTTTAAGATGGCGGCGATTTGAAAATAATTCCGACCAAATTACATTTTATTCTTTTGTAGAACATGCGGCAGCAATCCACAAAAAAACTCTGACGTCATCAAATATGCATGGAGACAAACAGGATAACAAACACACAAGATAACAAAAAAGATCTGTAGAGTTTTAGTTATATAGATAAAATAAAACGATTTGCATTTAATGCACTATATTCTTGGAATGTATGCATATTAGATTAGCAACGCTCCAAATTAATATATTAAAATAATAATGATACCACAAGGTTATCATGAAGGAGCAAATATTTCGGATTATAATAAGCAATAATGCTAATCATACTGATAATATTCATACAGCTTCTTTCCTCCAGTCTAAAACACGAAGGTTCAAGGGCGGATAATGTGGTTTCCAGTTTCCAATAACGATTATTGCCAGTAGTGTTTTTACCCCCAATGACGTATGAAAGATAAGGCGCTAACACGTTATATACATAGGAGATTTCGCGTAGAATAATGCGGCTGAAAAATACACCCAAGCAGACTATAATACATAGAAACATGAAATAGAGAGTAAAGTATATTAAACGAGGCACGAGATACAGAACAATCCCTTACTGTTACTTCAGTACTGTTACGTCTAGAACGTCTTTTAGTAACGTGTCATTTAGTTGTGTAATTATTTCTTTTCGAGAATGGAAGCTTATTTTCAGTCAAATCAAGGTCGGGTCACTATTAGATCAGCTATGATGCTGGAAACTAGAAACAAGCGAAAAAGTCAGCACATCACTCGAGGTTCCACTCGAGACATTTTCAAGGTGTTTTTTTTTTTTCAATTATTTCTAGCAATAAAAAATATCAAACTACCTTTTCTTAAAGGACGTTACTTCCTTTAAAATTCTTCCATTGGCCATTTTCAGGAACAATGTGCCAAACACAACCAAATAGAATATGCCACACTTACCTGAAAGATAAAATAAACATTTTAGTTTTAGTTGCATAAAAAAATATTCATCATTAATATGGTAGGCGACAGGTAAACCAATACGAACCAACAAGCACTTTTATACAAACAAATCAAAATTTACGATAACATTTATAATTAAAATAAAAATAACAACCATACAAACAATATTATTATTATTATTATTATTATTATTATTATTATTATTATTAGTAGTAGTAGTAGTAGTAGTATTAGTATTAGTAGTATTTTATGTAGCTACCTAAATTTTTATGTAAATATTTCCAGTATTTACTTCCACAGTGCTTGTTTTAGTTAAATAGTTTTTGACTATTATTAATTCTCTTTCTAAGATTCTTAGTTTTTAGTCGAATGTTTTTGGACTATTAAATGTAGGAAAATATTTCTATGCCCCCAGATTTACTATGACCCTCAACTTTCGCGTTGCAGAATCAACAGTCGTTGTCATTGCCCAGAACACTGATCTTCTTAAAAGCATTGTTATCTTCGCCTGATCATAGTGGAATGATCCACTTTTTAGCCAGTCTGAAGAGCCGTCCTTATCTATATATTTCTGAGTCAGTTCACCCAGAAAATGTTTGGCATGCTGTTAGTTGGCCCATTCTTTCAGTGATTTTTTTTTCTTTTCTTTTTTTTTTTTTTTGCAATTGAAGGTCTTTGTGTATTTTTGACGGTTTTTTTAAAAATGAATTTTTAGATTCAAGTGGGATACGTAAAGGTAGAGATTATGAGCCAACTGACCACGAGAGTTAATATGATTTAATTACAATGACATTAAATTGATACTAAAATATATGAATGCAGTGATAAGAAATCCTATTAAATGTATGGAAGTAAAATATATAAATTGAAAAAAATGTTTGGAAACTTTGATACTAATATTCCTAAATTAATTGTTATTAAATGATATAAGATATAATTGAATATGAGATCATTTAATATCAACTTATCATTTATTCAACTGATATAAAATGTGTCAGCTTAAATTGATAAATAACTAAAAAAACCTGATTTTTCTTTATGTAAAAGAAAACACGAATACTTGTTTATACGCATGCGTGTTTGGTGGAGAGAGAATCAAAAATTAAAAAGGAAGATAGGGAGAGTTCATGAGAGAAACGGAGAGAGAGAGAGAGAGAGAGAGAGAGAGAGAGAGAGAGAGAGAGAGAGAGAGAGAAGGGGGAAGGTTTGTAAATAATTTAGCTTTTAAATGGATTCTCTTGCGAAAAGACATGAACGTGATCTAAACGCGACAAAATCTCGTTTCAACAGAAACGTAATTTGGATGGAAAAGAGAGGAATTCCAAACATGACTATTTTACCTGCTCTGTTTCGAATGACAATCAAAATAAGAAAGACTAATAAGTGGATCAGTTAACAAAAAAAAAACAAAACATTTACAACAAAAGAAGTAAATTAAATTAAAAACAAAATGCGTCTTTTTTATATTTGCGTGTTGAATATTATTTCAAACTTAAGTGTGACAGACCGACGCAAATGCTTTTTCAAACTTATAAATGATTGAACGTCGCACAAGAAGTGCTCGCACGCATCTAAAAACGCTGAAGTGTTTATTTAAAATCAAAATAAATTGGACAAGAATGTGAAACTAGAGCAAAGCACTTTACAAAGAGATAAAACAATCTGGAAACCACAAAAAAGCAGCAACAAAAATCATCATCATCATCATCATCATCGTCGTCGTCGTCGTCGTCGTCGTCGTCGTCGTTAAATTTAGACAAATCAAAATTTCGTTATTAGGAGAGAAAACTTATCAATACTTCATTACCTTATTTGATTCAAAGGAAACAATGAAACCTACGAGGATTATACTATGATTACAAAACCGATACTACATCTCCGCCTCGCAAAGGAGAAAATAATCCCTAAGTGAATGGTATCATGACAGCAGACCGGTCAGTACACTATTCCCTCGCCCCAAAATGTGAAGCGATAATGCCCGGGAGGATAGTCTTATTACAACAGAATATCTTGTAAACTACCTCGTCCTGAATTGAACATTTAAATATAGTACACTAGTCTGAAATAATATAGTCAAATTAATTGAGCATTAATAATCATGATATTAATAATAATAGTAATAATATTGTTTCGGCTTTAGAGAGACAGATACTAAATCTCCATTATTAATAGATATGCGAATTTGCGTGTCCGTGTGTGTCTTTATGTGAGTTAGTGTGTACGTATCTTTTTATAAGTGTGTATGTATGTATGTATGTATGTATGGGTACATGTGTGTTATGTTTGTCTTTAAAGAATGTCCGTAAATTACCCTCTTAGCGTCTTGTAAATAATTGCTCGACGGAAGAGCGGTGTCCAATAGTTCATCCGCATTGGTCGATTTCCTTTGTAGCAACATTATCGTAGATAGCACTGGGCAGTCCTATTTATGAATGGCTGTGAGTGACGACCTTGTGAGTGGCGATTGTTGGTTGAAGTAGTTATGAAAAAAGGAGAGGTTGCAAGATAAGAAAAGAAAGTTCACACACCATGAATTGGAAACGTCACCCAAAACAAGAAGGAGTCCATTCTTAAGATACGTTCATTCAATCTACACGCTTAACGATAAAAATGACATTTAAAACTTTTAAGCAATTCAGACAAAACTTGAGCGAAACTCATTGACGGGTTGATCAACGGAGTCTCTTATACTGACACGTGGACACATATAAACATAGAAAACAATTAATTGATTTTGACGTCTCAAATATTGAGGACAATCAAAATAGAATGAACAATAATAAAAGAAGAAATGAAACCCCCAGAGATGAAGTCTTCTGCCAACGTGACGGATTTCCTCGCTCTACACCCGGCAAAAGGCCAATATAACACAATCATTGTTACAGAAAATACACAACAAAGAGAACAAAAGGAACGAACAGCAACAGAGACTTCAGCTTGTTATCTTTCATAAATGCCCGTAAGATATCGGAGGTTAGTGCTCGAAGTCTTCTCCCCCGAAAAGGTTATTTTATGAACATACGGACCCCAGCTGTCCGAATCGTCTAGTTTAAAGACACTAGATGCCAACATTTGTGATCAGTTAGTTTTTGGCGTGTCCGGGAACTACTCCCTTATTCTCGCTGACCTATTAAAGGAAGTCTTTTGTTGTTTGACAGGTTTTTATTTCTGTTACATTAGAAGTCTATCTGTTCTGCTTATCAAGAAAACCTATAGCTTAAGTCAGTTTGATCCGGAAACAAGTAGCACTGGTAACAGCAGCATCCTATGTAAAATGAAAGTATAGTAATAATTGACCTTATAATAAATTCGAGAATAAATGCATAAACCAAGCAAGTATTGAAAAAAGAAAGAAAACTTTTTATCGCAATAAAATATATTCCATATTAATTTGCATTGATTGGACTATTGTTCACATCTTGAGTGTTATTTGTGCAACATTTTGGTCAGAGTGTACTTCGGCCGTCCTCAGGCATATTCGTTGTTGTTTCGAAAAGGAAAGAGAAAAGTCACTGGCTCTGTAGATATTTTCGTATTCTCTGAGTTAGTCTCTATTTTATGGTTATTGTTTCGAATTTGTGAAAAAAAATTGGTTGTTAAAGGTAGGCAAGAAGATCAACGTAACGCCGTGACACAGAATGAGGTTGAAAAGTCGGGACTAGCTGATCACACACGGAAAGAAAAAGGAACACACTACCTTTATATGCTAAAAAAATGAAAAATTAATAAGCAGACCGAGTCTCGATTTTAGTAGTATTTGAGAGCCTCTAATTGTAGAAAAAACAAATATTGTACACCCTTAAAATTTCGGCAATGGAAGAGATATAATTTCCTGTCGATCTTTATTAGGGTTGCCTCTCTCTCCTTGATCAACCAATTTTTTTCACAAATTCGAAACAATAACCATAAAATAGAGACTAACTCAAAGAATACGAAAATTTCTGCAGAGCCAGTAAGTTATCTCTTGACTTTTCCAAACAAACAACATGATCGAGGACGGCGAAGGACAATCCGACCGAAACGTTGCATATCGCCCAAGATGAGAACAATAGTTTGATCAATACTAATAAACAATCAGCCCTCATATAAGAAATTCAGAACTTAAAAATATATCCCCAGCTTAATGGTTTTATAGTGCTATTATGCACAAAGCGACAACAAATAATAATTCTCACTTGTTCTAAATCAACTCTACCATTAGTGTTATATGCTGACTTATTTATTTTACTATATATATATATATATATATATATATATATATATATATATATATATATATATATGACTAAAGATTACCTGAAAGTACTTCTTTCAAACACCTAGACTTAATATTCACAGGGAAAATGAGTTGGAGCAGATACATTGAAAGCATTGCCAAGGCCACTGCGAAGAAAGTGAGCTCTCTCTACCATGTTAGAAACCTACTTACACCTGAAAGTATCCTGTATTTCTATAAGGTCACCATTCGCCCATGTATGAAGCACTGTTGTCACATTTGGGCTGGTGCATTTGCTACTAGTCTCTCGCTCCTGGACAAGGTTCAAAAGAGAGTCGCAAATCTGATAGGTCCTGAACTGTCATCAAAACTTCAACCCCTGTTCCATCTCTCTGTCTGTTCTACAAATATTTTAATGCTGAATGCTCCGAAGAACTACAAGTACTTGTACTCCTTCGACGTAAATATCTCCAACAAACTCGACAAGCAGCAGAATCCCACCCTACACAGTATAAATCCCTAGATGGAAGAAAGCCTTCTACTCTAATAGTTTATTCCCCAGAACTGCTAGACTTTGGAACTCGCTTCCAGATTCCTGCTTTCCCAACTGTACTGACATGCAGAAGTTCAAGTGTAATATGAACAGACATCTCGCTACTAAACTCCTTATATAGTATACCTGTAACTTATGTCCCCAATAGTAGCCCCTTACATAAAAGTGGCACTGTGCCTTGTTGGGGTGAAAATGGAATTATATATATATATGATGAGCTGTGAAACAGCGAAACAGTACTGTATGTGGATGACTATACTGCTCCCTTGGGTTGAGCATATTGAGAACTGATATAGAAATTACCATCAGCGTATGAAGCGATGCATCAAATTCACAAGCAGTCCTCAGTCTAATGCTTATTCCGCATGGACGACCTTAATTTTTGCTGTATTTATGTCATTCATTTGGTAATGACAATACCCAATGTTGCTAAAGTTCAGTTAGCTAACAAAAATATTATTATTATTATTATTATTATTTTGGGGGGAGGGCATTGCATAATGGATAGAAGCGTTGAATTTCTACGGTTCTAGATAAGCATTGTCTGAAGATAGCGGTTTCAATCCTACTCAAAGCAGGCCAGATGAAAAGTTGGCCAAAACGTGATGAGACAACAACAACTATGGAAGGCAGTAATTACTGAGGATACAGTTAAGAGAATCAGCAGTCCTGTCCCGTCGCGGTTAACCACCTGAAGAAGTCCAGAGGATGAGTTGGGCGAAACGTGTTGAAACAAAAACAACTATGAAGACAAGGATAACGGTCGTAAATAAATAAATATAACTAAATTAACAAAAGCAGGCATTTTGCACTCCATGTATCCATATAGATATATATCTATATATTTATCTCTCCATATATAGACAGAGATAGCATGATGCAATGATTTACTTTTCTGATAGGTCGGTCTGGAATGGACGGGCGAAACGTAACCGAAAAAGATATAAAAGAAAAAATCACTTGAATCACGTGATTGACGAAACGTTTACTTTGACCGGAAAACAGCGGCGACCATTTTAAACTTTTATCAGTTGAAGTGAATTTCGTAATATTCAGAGTGAAAATCGGATCGAAAGCAAATTATTCAGATTGAGTATCAAAGTATTTAATGAAGGTTGATCCGCGCATGCGTGCTGTTAGCGATTATGACAATACACATCACTCTTCCTCGTAATGCGCCCTCGCTTTTATTTATTTTTTTTTTTATTGGGGTTTGAAAATATGCAAGATGGCCAAATAACTTATGAATCAGAAAATAAAGTCAAGCCTCTTATGGCGGATTCTGCTTAAGGCAGAATATAAGATTGAAGAACGCGAAATAGAAAGAGAAAGAGCGAGACTGCGATCGTCAAAACATGTGTAGTGACAGCGATCGACTTTGGTACATAATGAGCAAAAATTATTAAGCACTGATAAACAGGCATCATATTTTTGTATATTTCTGTTTTCAGTATAATGACTACCAAATAAAACAAAGTGTCATGTATATTTTGTATTGCCTCAAAATGATTAAGTTTATGAGCAAATAATTTTTTTACAAAATTTTGTTTTATGCTCTTTCCTCTCTTCCAAAATGTTTGTGCTATTTTCTAAAATTTGGAAATAAATTTTGTTTATTTGTATTTCATAGAAAGTTTTGATAATAAAGATGAAATACACAATCAAACCATGAGCTAATTTATTATTTGGTCTAACGGCTTCTTCTATTTATATAATGGGGATGAGTGAGGACATTTCTCAACCTATGTACTCAATGAATTTCTAATCTTCAGACTTAAAATTTGGTAAATGTGTGATTCAGACACGTGGAACACTTTAAAATCCGTTTTCATCCGCAAAAGGGCTGCTAAGGGGTTAAAATTTAAACATTTTTCGGCAAAAAATAAAAAAAAACGCAAATATTTAGAAGCTAACCTCTTCGATTTAGTCCAGAGTTAACATCTTCAATATAACTATATTCTCTATATAGCATTAATAAGGATAATGGTCAAGGCTAATAAAAAGTTAAATTGTTTTATTTTTCTCGCCGCCTTTCACATTCACCTTAATTTGACGACATTTTCGGGTAATCTGTAAAGGAATAACGCATATAAAGTTGACGCTGACAATACTTGACCTATTCTTGCCATAAGCCAAACAACACGTGCACGTGCGTTGTTTGGTTGGCCGGCGACAATTTTACATGCGATATTTATTATCACAATACCAGAAAACTCAAGAATGTCAAATCGTATGAAAAAGTTAAAATAATTAACAAATAAAATTCCGTAGTTTTAAATGTGTGTGTGTGTTTTTTAAAATTTTTTTATGAACAATCTTAATATAGAAAACGTAAATATTTGGGAGCTAAACTCTTCAATGTATAAATATATATGAAATGTGTCGGTTTGAAGCATCACTAATCGAAACGTAATGTGTTTAATGGGAAAAAACCTCGATCGCAAGAGCTGGGTAATTTTTGTTGTTGTTTTGACGAAGACATCGACGAAAACAAAAGAGATTCTTATAGTGGATAGTGTGTTTTAAACGTTGTAAAAGAAATCAAGTAAACGGGTTATTTAACGTTCATTTAATGATTTTAAATGAATTTGACATCGGGCGAAATAATGTCTCTTAGTGAGGCCATATTTTAATATATGTAAGCGTCAATTTATAAAGCAAAAAACTGAATTCTGGAATATGAGCATTTTCAGAACTCAGCCAATCAGAACGGACAGAGTTTGGCGGGGGAGCCGTTATTATTTCTGAACCGTAAATGAGAACGATTATGTTAGGTCTATGTATGTACAAACCAGTTACAGTCGGCGTAATCACAGAATCTGTGGAACATGTATAATTCGTCACAATGACAACTGATAGCAGTGGTAGGACTAAATATTTAGAGAGAAAAATAGTGACCCTTCCTCTAAAGATGTTGCGATTGTGATGGTGCTGCTCGTAGTATGAAATGTAGTATTTTATTATCACGACTGAATGTGTCAAAGATGGTGTTCGAAAGCTACATAAGATAGTGGCTATTAGTCTAGAAGTATTGAATTTGTATGTGGCATCTGTTGTTGCAAACCTACGATACTTTGGCCCAGAGGGGAATTTTTGTATTCATTTTATTATATATAGAGATAAATTGAGTTGACAAAGTTGTATCATAGCATGATTTAATACCAGTTTTGAAACATACAAAACCGACACGTGTTTCTATGAAAATTAAACCGCACTAAGGGAATAAACAACAACAAAAAAACCCGTCTCTCTCTCCGTCTGTCTCTCTCTCTCTCTCTCTCTCTCTCTCTCTCTCTCTCTCTCCATATATATATATATATATAAAATTTTTATTTTACTTATAAAACAATAATCTACGGACATGCATGTTTCGAGGTGCGTCAGAGTAACTTGACTTTTTCTATAAATCGACCATTAAGCCATAATATATATATATATATATATATATATATATATATATATATATACAAAGACCAACTCAGCCTGATAATTTAGTGAATGAAATCGGGAGGAAAAATGAAACAATAAATCCACAACGGAACTTATTTATACTAATTGGATCGAAATACTAAACTATATATACACACATATTATGAGATGTGTGCTTGTGTGTGTGTGTGTGTGTGTGTGTGTGCATTTGGGTGGCATGTTTTCATTCATGCAAATGTTATTAAATAATAAAGGTATTTCGTTTTTTATGGCTTCTTTATTTTTTTAGTTTTCCGTATAGTCCGTTTAGTATTTCGATCCAATTAACATATATAAGTTCCGTTGTCGATGTATTCTTTCATTTTTCTTTCCGGCTTCATTTACTAAATCATCAGGCGGAGTTTGTCTTTATTTATTTACATTATATATATATATATATATATATATATATATATATATATATATATATATATATATATATATATATATATATATGCTGCGGCCGGTCGTTAAAAATCCGCTTTTTATATGATTTTTAAATCTGCTTTTGTCACTGGTTTATAATATATACACACTGACAGTAAGTAAAACACACCACAGCTGATCTATAAAACAATACATTGTTTTTTTTTTTATTTCACACCGACAAACAGCTTTGTATTTAAAGTTATGGCTGGTGTTTTGACACCGGTTAAGGCGCGTGGGGTTGGTATTGATGTTGGCGGTGAAAAGGTGTCGAGCTTGTTTTCTCTCTCTCTGACCGACTCCTGACTGATCAAATCACATGTGTCTTTTCCAAAATTCTACCTAAATCTACGCCACTTTAAAATGTCAGTCAATCTACTTTTAAATTACTGTTTATGTTCTATATTCGTTTCTATTAAAACATCTTAATATGAATAATTTTCTCTGTATATATTTATTTTGCTATGATAACATTTTATTTTCACAAATATCACAACGATCATGTCACTCGTCGACTAGCAAGCCTTCGGTGTTGCCCTGATAATATCTAACGCACACACACACACACACACACACACACACACACACACACACACACACACACACACATATATATATATGTATATATATAGAGAGAGAGAGAGAAAGAGAGAGAGAGAGAGAGAGAGGGGTGGATAGAGAAGTTTAATAATTAAGTTTTAGAAAGGAACATTTATGTAAACAATTTTGGATGAAGAAAACTTTTTTATAATACTGAAGTACAAAATGATTATGTCTTTCGCGTATTCATGGAACTAAACAATTATCGATTTTTAATGAAACCAGTGAGATGTCAATTAAGTTGAAATTTTGAATTGCATTTCCGTACATAATAATTTCGATTTAATTTGTAATTCATATACGTCATTGATGCATAAGAATAAATACCCAGTGTTATCTGGGTTACTAATTTTAAAACTAAAAGCTAAAGTGTATTATTATTATTATTATTATTATTATTATTGTTGATGTTGTTGTTATTATTATTATTATTATTATTATTATTATTATTATTATTATTATTATTATTAATTGTTTAAATATGAGATAATTTACAAATCAAGCAAGGACGCAGCTAACAAAAACCACGAAAGCCACAGACTGGAAGTCATAGACTCGAGTTTCACCCTCGTTTGAGCTTATTAGTAGAACATATCCGGACTTGGATATTATTTTCAATACCTTAAAACAAAAAACAAGTCGAAGCGAAAAGAGGGCAGTAGAAGGAGGAATGGAGAAAGATATAGAAACTCATACACACCGATACAAAAGTAGAGTTTTAAAATAACCATGGTACATGTTTCATGCTTACGCAACCACCAGTGCATGAAGTGATAACTACTGCTAGTCAGAAAGTGACAAAATCATTGATTTCGTAGGCTATCGTTCTCAATGTCCCCGCAAGAGCGTATTCAATAACCAGAAGTCGGAATGTTGCACACACACACACACACACACACACACACACACACACACACACACACACACACACACACACACACACACACATATATATATATATATATATACAGAGAGGGAGAGAGAGAGAGAGAGAGAAAGAGAGAGAGAGAAAGAGAAAATGTAAAGAGTTTGTTTAAAAACTGATTAGTGCTCAGTTATTGGAAAGAGTCCAACATATTTATTTAAAGAGGTTGAGACAAGGATTTAGAAAGACAGACACACATATATAGTGATTACACGATAAAAAATGAAAGTCAATCTTAAGACTAAAACTTCTTCATTCTCAACATGTGTCAGACTTGATACGCATGAATGAAGACTAAATACTTTGCGTTTCTAATAATAAAAAAAAACAACAACTCCTTGATCGTCTTCAGAGCGTTGTTTGTGTTTTGTATTCACGCCTCCGCAAATCCATGTTTGAACAGCAATTTATAATTGCCGCTGTCTGCACATGGGAGTAGAGACGTGCACGCATGCGTATACGGATATATTTGTATTGCTAAACAGAAAGCATTTGAATGTCTGCCGAAGCGAACATAGCTCTCTGCTATTTTTAATCAAAATCATCGCTCACCAACGGCATTGCGCGAACTTGAACCGTATTTTAGATATTCCTTGTTAAAAAAAGCGCAGTATCAGTTTGTGAGATTTTAAGCAGAAGAAAGAAAAAGACAAAAGGGAAGTTGTTCTTTGATTCATTATAACATATTTGGGATTCTTTTGTGTCCAAGCCTATAGATGTCTGTCGGTTCTCCTATCACGCTTAATTTTTAAATCATGCCGAGATCCTAAAAATACGACATAATCACGTTGACACACCGGTTCTCGTCAGATCACCGAAGTTAAGCAACGTTGAACCTGGGTGACCATTTGGGAATTCTAGGTGTTGTATGTGCGCTCCGCTTATCTCGGCATTGTTTCTAGTCAGTTTTCGGCCTCTCCTTGCCGCTGAACTCAAGTAGTGCTGATTCAGGAGGGGTGTGGTTGGGACTACGCAACCCTTGCCTCACAGTTACCCACACCTAACCTTACAGGGGTTTCCGTTGTCTCTTGAGACTGAATAGAGGCATCGACTTTCCTAAAAGTACTTGATTTCAGGGACAATTCTCAACGTATATACGAGTCAAATCAAGACCGTCTTAAAAGACAAGATGGCCGGTGAGCAAAAATAATTTAATCTGCTGACGTCATCACGGATAGTCCATACCGGTGACACCGGTAGTCACCGGTAGGCATTCGTAACGTCTTGAAGTCAGTGTAATATTTCTTTTTTTATTAAAATGCCTTCACGGTGCATCGTTCCAACTTGCTGAGGAAATTATCGTAAAGGACCAAAAAGTGACAGTATTTTCATTTCCGAAAGATAAAGAATTATAATGCAGTAAAAAAAAAAAAAGATTTTACACCATCTCCATTCAGCAAAGTAAGTTTTAACGTGCTCCCCCACCCCTGTATTTAACACGATGTAACTATAATTTAATTCAATATTATCATCCTAAATGTTCTACCATTCAAAAGAAGAAGCTTCAAATAAATTGCTAATATTAAAAAAAAAATTTTTACAGCATACAAAACTAATGAAAATGCGAGACAACATCGACTCTTTAAAACACGATTTTTTTAAGCTGTTGACACACGTTTAAAAATCTAAAAAAATTAATTTTCCTGAAATTTTTCAATATTTAAAAATAAATTATGCCGGCTGATAAAATTTTTAAACTTTTTTTTAAAGCTAGAAAGATAAAATTTAAAAATACTTATTTTATATATATATATATATATATATATATATATATATATATATATATATATATATATATATATATATATATATATATACATATATATATGTATATATATATGAAACTAAACTAAAAAAAAAAAAACGGGCGTTCACTCGTGGTCTTAAACAGTCTTGGCCTTCGGGACCAGATCAAAGTGTAGTATCTGTTCTCCAGATGCTGCATTCTATTTCTTGTTCTCTTTCGGTGGAGGAGAAATCCTTCACGACTGAGACAATTTTTATTTTTGTACCTTTTCTCCACGTTAAAAAACGACCCTGGTGTCTAACTCTGTCCCGTGGGGAGGCATAGTAAATAAGTACAATTCATTTCATTAACGTAATTGGGTTTGTATTACTGTACACATAGATTCGAAAAAGTTGTCAAAAACAAATATATAACAAATAAATGTTATCAAAGGCAAGATAAGTTACTTTTCTACCAAATATTTTTCGTGTTTTTATTCAATGTAACATGTTTATTCAGCTCGAAAAACATAGTGTTTACCGATGTATTCGAAAATTCAAGATGGCGTCTGATTCTCTCTTTAACACGGTAAGTTTGGGATAAGGTGTTATAAATAAAAAACTATACAACATACTATTAAAAACCCGCCGAATATATGTCAACCTATGTCACGGTAACATATATTGAGCGAGTTTTTAACAGTATTTTATCCGGTTTTGTATTTATAACACCTTTTCCCAAACTTACCGTGTTAAAGAGAGAATCAGACACCATCTGGAATTTTCGAATACATCGGTAAACACTATGTTTTTCGAGCTGAATAAACATGTTACATTGAATAAAAACACGAAAAATATATCCAGTTTGGTAGAAAAGTAACTTATCTTGCCTTTGATAACATTTATTTGTTATATATTTGTTTTTTGACAACTTTTTCGAATCTATGTGTACAGTAATACAAACCCACGTATTTTAACAAACTGAAAATATGGATATAAAAAAATGATTTTGCATGTTATTTTTGTTATGTGGTGAAATAATCTTAAATAAGAAACATGATTTTTTCTTTGGGTTAATTGTTTTACTGTGCAATATTTCATGAATTTATTAAAAATATTGTTTTTGATTTTGAAAAAAAATATTGTGGTTCATTTTGATTTAAAAATATTCATTTTGATTAAAAAATATTCATTTTGATTTAAAAAAATATTCATTTTGCTTTAAAAAACAGTTTAATTTTAATATTTGTTTATTGTCTTAACTCATATCAAATGTTTTGCTTGTGTTCTGCTTCAAATATTCATAATCTTACATGCATAATTTTCATTTAATTATATTAAATAAACTTCAAGTTTATTTCAAATCAAATCGTGTTCCTTCACTTTTTTAAAATGTAATTTATAAGTAATTAAAGAACGCATTCTAATCTTTAAAATCTATAATACAACGAAATATTCAATTGCTTATAATATACTTAAACAAATAACTTGTGTTTTTTTTTATTATTAATATTAGATGAGTTTCAGTATAAATCGTGTTCTTTCTTTATTTCTTTATTTTAATCCAATTTTTGAAGTTTTGTAACGCTGTCTGTAAAAATTACTGTTCATTATTGACAGTCTAAGAGTTCCACATATCTTGCTTGTTGGGACCTCGGCGATGACGTCATTTTTTCAGCTGGCCGGCCATCTTTATAACGAAGGCCACGGTCAAATACGCCCAAAGATAATGCACGGCTGCCGCATGTAAGGAAATAGTGCTCAGAGCATCAACATTTACCTTGACAGTAAAGAAACTGACTTAACAATCTAATGGAATGGTTATCTCCCCTTTCCTCTACAGCCCGTTTCCCACAAAAGACATGCTCATTTTATCATTATTTCCATTTACTCGATCGAGATTCAATCTCTGATTCCTATTTCTAACTGTAAAGCCACTGTAAAGAACTTTACAGTTATGTAGAAGGTGGGGAAGGGTCGGTTTATAATGCTAATAGGTATAAACTCAGGGTGAAATAAGAGCGAGCTATGGACACCTGAAACTTTCACATGTTCCCTCTCGTTAGTATCTTATTCGAAAAACCAGCAATGTCAACAAAATAAAATAAAACAATAAATCGGTTATCATAATGTGAGAGAGATAACCATTAGAAAAAAAAAGTTGTACAAAACATGAGGAAACGCAAATAAAGAGAAGACAATGTAAATTTCATGCTAAACAAAACAAACATACCAGAAGAAAAGAACTGGAAATAGATTCGTCAACAATATTGTATGAAGTACTGTTATTCCACACGAATATATCTCCTGCACGATCGACACTGCACTGATTATGTTCTTAAAATAGGTATTCATTTTGTTCTATCTCGAAATCATCAATTTGTTGATTTATGTTTATATATTAACAGTATACATTATATATTTATTTATAGTCAAAAGGCGTTCCAAAAGTAATTCCTCCTATTTTTCTTATTACGTCTGAACGGATCAGAGTCGATTGCAAATTGCATTGTTATGATGACTGAAATTATGCATTCATAACTTGGAAGTTTCATATCTCTGTTGCAGATACTGACAGCATGAGACTCTAAGAAAGCAATCCCTATCATGGACGTGCATCAAACGCAGAGAGGCGTCGTTAAATTCATGGAAAATGTGCATTGAGAATGGTGGTGACTATGTAGAAAAATAAATTCCTGAGCACAAAATTGGCTCGTTTTAATGGTACCACTCCCGATTTCGTAGCTCTTTAACTGTTTGAGTTTTAAAAAATAGGGGTTTCTACTTTTGGAACTACCCTAATAATTTACGGTGACATGAGAAGCTCAGTACTGATCCAACATATCGCTATTGATGTACTTTCTAAGCAAAGGTCCTTAAAGTTTATATTGAGTTTCTTCACATCGAAGTCACTAATTTGTTAGTTCATCTTTATACATTAATCTCATGATTTATGCATTTAGTTATATCATTTTAGACATGGAAGACATAGTCTAGTTAGTGTTTGCGGGAGCGTTCTATCTTTTTTTTATTACGGAATCACCACTTATCAAGGCCCAGAGGCCACTCAAGGATAAGAGTTAAAGAGTGTACAGTGGTCAAAAGGGACAATATAGTAATCATTAGAGGTGTAAATTTGGTAAATTGGATTACTTAAGGATAATGGCTCATCAAGAACTTTTTTGCGTGGAACTTGAAGACGGCCATATTGTAGTCAGCTGGAAAGCAGGGAAACGGAAGAGAGTTCCATAGGTCTGCAGTTCTAAGACAGAAGCTTTGTTCATGGAATCTACGTGTAGGCTTAGGCACAGATAAAGAGTAAGGGAAAATTGATAGTGTTCACAGCTAGACGAGAGTTTCTTGTGAATGTTTGGCGAGGAGGGGACCATAGATTGGAGCTCAGACGAGCACTTGCCGTGAAAATAACGATAAAGCAGAGACAGACTCGCAACGTCTCTTCTGTAAGAAAGAGGTTGCAGAGAAGAGAAAACGGCATCTCCGACTAGGCTATGAAGTCTATTCTAAACTCTGTCAAGCCAGAAAATATCTTTAAGAATATGAATTTTAACTGCTTTTATTTTATATTATTCAAATCGCCAGAACGTTATTTCTAGATTTTTATTCTCTAATATTGATCGACGCTATGTACACAGTTATAACATAAGCCAATTAAACACCAAATAAAAAATAATGCAAGTTTAAAGGTTGAAGTCTTCGTTCTGCTTAATCCATCGGAACCGTAGAAAGCAGCAATAAAAGGTTGAACCATCGATATTTTATACTAATAGATATATGCTTTGCTTTCAGATATCAACATAGTTATCATGTATCACTATTTAAGTATCATATTGGTTAAAAAGGAGCCATCTATTGATATGAAGGTGAACTTAATCAAATCAAGTGGCTGCGAATTTCGGTATCCACTTTCTACTGTTAATCGATTGATTGTCTAATTTACCAGGGAAATAAGCGAAATTATATCGTTTAGGTCGATCAGGACTCTCTGATAATAGCCTTTGTTATCAATCATTATAAAGGTGTCTAATTACTTATGCCAGGCCTATATTAATATAGTATAATATAATATTATATATATTTAATCACATAAATTAATATACGAAGATATAATTTTATGCATAAATTTTCAGTATTAACTTCAACAGTGCTCAATGCATAGGTAGAGCTAGGTAGTAAGTTATGAAAATATATATGGTAATTAAGCTATACCAAATATTCCGCGTTTTATTCTCGTGATAATTCGCCAGGTTTATGCGCATAAGCCTGACGAATTCTGACCAGAATGAAACGCGAAATATTCTGTGTAGTTTAATTGCTATATATATTTTAACATTGAAACAGTGCAAAAGTGGGGGAAAACCCCCAAACATCAATTTTCCTCTCCTCAATTGGACAGTTATCTATGTTATATTATACCTTTCTATTGGTCTCTTGGTCTTGTAAGGATAAGAATTTGTCTCGTCTGGTGGAGTACTGTTACTAGAGACAACATAACTTGGATAAGAAACGTAATTCCTTGTATAAGTCGATGTGGGTTAACCATACCGAGGGATCTTATCTGAGCTTTGAATACTATGCTGTTTTGAATATATGGTCAGGGTTTACTCGTAGGGTAAAGTGTCCTCATGCCAAGTTGTTCTGACAAACCCGTGTACAAAAGACTTAAGTCAATCGATGATGGTGCCCCGAAGGTACTGTCATTAGTGCACTCTAAGTACAGCAAATAAATGATAAAAATAAAATTGGGGACTCAAACATAAACATACATGTATTAGAAATCGATTGTAAACTTGAGAAAGAAAAAAAATGCTTAATTATTTGTTTACAGCTATTGGGGAAGATTGTGGCATGCCCCCTGACATTAATAGAGCCATTCTGTGTATGTGGGTTGATTTACTTCGTAAGTGAATGTATAAGTCTGAGTAGTAGTTCGTTTTTGTTCGCCTCACTCTTACTTGTATGTAAGAATGTGTGCGTTAGATGAAGAAGGCTTGTATGTGAGTCATTGAAAAGTTTATTTTTTCGCCTCCTCGGTCAAAGGCACGGAAAGTGCTGAATATATGTCGTTGATTTCAGTGCAGCCGCCTGGAAAAATCTCTGTTTAGCTTGTGGTTGTTTGTGTACTCGTTTTATAGGAGTCTCCAAGTTTGCGTCAGTTTATTACTTTGACATAGACCTGTTACTTTTGGAGTTTGAAATGATTTTTATTGATTGAAAATACTTTCAGTTAATAGCTTTCTGTGAAAACTGATTTGTTTTTAGGGAGTGACAAAGAGGGCGAATCCAAACAAAGTGGGGGAAGAAAGAGGGTAAGCTATAAGAGACATTTGCTTTTTAGCGTTCGTCGGAATCGTCACAGATGTCGAATTCGTTCCTGAGAACGGACTGACAAGCCATGATATCCATATGCACGTGTTCGAAGTTATGCGTGGGATAGTCAATTCTACACGTACATTCACAATAAGATACGCTAGAAGAGTAAGAAACCGAGAAAAGGGTTTAATATACGCATTCCAAAATGGCGCCTATCGAAAATGTATGTTTAAGAAGATTCCTAGAAAATAAATGAAGAAAATACTAAAAGAAAAATCGCAGAGAAGAGAAAGGGGATGACGGATTATAGAAGCAATACATAAGCACAGAGAGAGAGAGAGAGACAGAGAGAGAGACAGAGAGAGACAGAGAGACAGAGACAGACAGACAGAGACAGACAGACAGACAGAGGAGGAGAGAGAGAGAAAGAAAGAAAAAAAGAGAGGGGGAGTGTAGTAACGGGAAAGTGAGAGATAGGGGAGGAGAAGAGGAGAGTGCGTGCGTATGTTTCCATGACAATAAATCGATATGTTACCAAACGGCAGTCCTCTTTGAAATAATGAAATTAAATTGTATATTAGCAATTGGTCGTGTTCGTGGCTATACGATTTTTCATTGCTTTTCTCTTATATTAAATCACCAATCGTTACAATTAATTTTTTTTTTTAAATTGCGTCATTGCATTTTTATAAAAGGCTTTGTATGTCGGTCTGTCACATTTATGTCTGTTTTAATAAATATTAATAATTTTAAAACTACTGCTACTGCTACTACTACTACTACTACTAATACTACTAATACTACTACTACTACCCGTATTTTTCATCCACCTTTTCCTTTTCACAACAAAGTTTTGACTGTTTTACTATTGGGTCACCACTTATCAAAGCCAAGAACCACTCGAAGATAAATGTTAATGAAATTAAATAATTGTCAGCCGAAAGATGAGGAACACTATAAAGTGCTGATATTGATCAAGGGTATAAACTGGTTATTTTTTTTTAATTGATGGCTTGATTGGGGTGATCTCTTTAAGTTGGGTTCAACTAGTGTAAGAGGATTGAGGTTATTTAAAAGTGTGCGATTTCCTTTGTCGAGAGTAAGCCAATAAATACCATGTGTTTCATAGTCGGGAGTGTATATAGACATGGTATATTTAACGTCTATTTACGAGTCTATCGTGTTTGGAACGTCTATATTGGATGTAGGAGTATATACATGTTTATGTATGCGCGTGTATATAACAGGACAGTTCCTTCACAGCATGACGAATAACATTGTCAGTAGGGACACCAACAAAAGACACATACCTTTTCAAACTTTCTTTCGTGCTTCCTGAAATTAAAGATGCTTTTCCTCCAAAAAAAGGGAAACGCCAAGACGTGAATTATATTTTAATATAATAATTTATTTCAATGATCGGTCCCTTCTCGGAGTTGGCACACTCGTACAAGTTTACATTTTGCCAACTCGCCCATTTGACTTACACGGGCGTCATCTCCGTCTGTTCGCTAACGCTTTGGGTACCAAACTCCACTCTCTACGTGTATCTCTAGACTATCTTTTCTTAATTTTCTGACCACGTGACCAATAATGAATCTACTTAGCTAAAAAAGAACAATCACCCCATTTTTTCCACATATTTTTTGTGTTAGTTATGGAAAATAAAATTCCTTTTCACCAACTTAACATTCCTGGTACATATTTTAACAAATATTTTATATTTAAATACCTAATCCGCTTCGATAATATTCTGTCTATTATACAAACATTCCTTTTTGTTATCGAAATATTTCTGCTAAGTCAGCATTGAGAATCGCCCACGGTCTCTACCCGGCATTTTCCTGGACTAACAACACAACAGATAGTCTTGTATTTATTAAGCTTACGTTTAAAATATCACTTTTGTTTGTATATCACAATAAAAAAGAATAGCATGTCTAGCGTTAACACGCAGATTGAAGAGGCATGTCTGAAGAAGAATACGTTTTGTTTTACCTTCTTGTAACACATTCACAGCAAAAACTCCTTTTACTATCACAACGAAAAAGATTTTTCTTTCTCTCTATGTGCCTAGCACCAGGCGGAAGTTTCAGGAACATACCTTTTTTGCAAGGACTTTCCGCCTGTTTACATATTACCGCGAAACTGCTTCCCTGATGATTACAACTTGGTCATTTTCAAATCCAATGTGAACAAATTCTTGCCAAAAAATTGCTCCATATATAATGGGTTGCGTTCTGCTACTTTCAGTTATCTATTGCGGTATTATTAATTGATTATGTTTCGTCACACTAGATTATATCTTGAATGCCTACTAGAGAGAATTTGAATGCTTGCTAGATACTATCTTGGAGTATCTACAGTTTCTCTCTACAAGAGTTTGTCACGACAATCTGGCATAAGGATACTTTTACCTACAAGTAAACCTTAACTAAATATTCTAAATAGTATAGTATTCGACGCCCAAACAGAATTCCCTCGGTATGGCTAATCTACACTGGCTTATACGAGGATTGGTACACCTTAGTGCACCAATCCTCGTATAAGCCAGTGTAGTTGATGAAGTAATGTTGCCTATAGTAGAAAGAAACACTATGTTGGATACTCCACCAGTCTAGGTATAATCCAAAATAGAGGCATACTATAACGTACATAACTGGTCAATAAGTGAGAGGAAAAAATAATATTCCTAACTTCTTAAATAACATTTGAGAGGACTGTAGAGGAATATTCGACTATGTATCTCACACAGAGATAAAGTGTCCAGGAAAGGGACCCTTGATTTTTTAGAAGTTCGACTGAAGTAAAACGAAACAAAGTCATAACAGTAATAATGTATTCGGTGAATACTTTCCGTTTAAGGTTCATAGTGGACTTCATTATGTTATCTAGTTTGGAAAATCTTGTCCACCCAAACGTAATTTTGCATTTCATTTCAAACATGATATCAATCTTGCTTTTCACTATCTTCCTGAGGTACATGTAATTGTCAAGTTTCTCGATATTTTCATCGTTCACTAAGAGCTGGGGCTTTTGCGACGTATTTGTTGAACCTGACTTGGGTTTTCCTGTGTGCATTTCAAGGTCAACAAAATAGACAGTATTGTGGATGTCATTAGGAATCGCACTTTAGGTGTGTGGCTTGTTACAATGATATCGTCGGCAAATTTTGGATCAGCAAGTTATTTTTAGTTTATATTGATCAATGTTGGTACTCCTTCAATGTTCCTTGTGTTTCGATTGGCAATCATTTCCGCCTTATTAACTCTTATACTCGATTGGTTCTTGGTTTTGATAAATCAATAGTAAAAAACACAAAAAAACTTCGTTGTTAAAAGTATGAGGAGGAAGAATATTAGTAATAGTAGTAGAAATAGTATAAGAAGTAGTTGTTCTTATTGTGAAAATAACAGCTGTTTTGTATAGAGAGTAAAGAACTGTCTATTATCCACGATTCACGGTTTGTTGTGTGCCATTTTGAAGTCAAATAATAAGTAAAATGGTCTGATTCTTAAAGAAACCTTTTCTCAGATAAGCATAATTTGTAGCTTTCAAGAACCCATTAAAAGGAACGTTTGTTTTCGTTTATTTTAATGTTTTGATTAGATTGTATGGATTTCTTGATCTGTGTGGATGTTCTGTCCGAAATTAACATGGTTGCCCGACGATTTAAAATGCTTTTTGAAATGAGAACACTTGTTTCTCTTAATATTTTTGATAAGCATTCCCGTATCTTTTTTTCCGAGTGCAAAACCAACTGCCAGAATTATCATTCGATTCATTTAGAACATACTAACAAACAACAATTTATAAAATGTTGTGATATCTGGGGTCAGCCATCTTTGTGATAATATTAAATATTCATTTGCTGCCTGTGAGATTTTATAATTTAATTTCTTCGTTAAACACTAAAATACATCAGGAAAATTTGTGTTCATCCCTGTAAGGAAGTGTAATTGCTATTTAGCCTCTTTTTTGAATTTCACAGTACAACAAACTAAGACACGGCATTCAATTTTTTTTTTCAGGTTTAAAAAAATCTAGAGTTTAATTTGGAGTTTGGCTGGTGATCTTCCTCCTCGGTGCTTCCATCCTTTTTGATCCTTCACACAACCATTTTGTGTTGTACTAGCAAATATTGCTGCCACCACATGTATTTGTGTGTATATGTATGTATGTGTGTGCGCATTCGTGTGAAATTTTGTGTGATTTCTGACAGTTTCTGTTCCCTTGGACTCGTGTGGTGTCTTACTATATCTATTTCACTTTATATGTGGCTGGTGAGCATTTGTAATTAATGTAGGTTTGTTTCTGCATTCAAGGATGTTTTACTTTAATATTTCTGCTGTTTTCATAATTGCCGTCTGTTGTACGGTCTTACTCTCCCCTTTGATTTCAAACTTCTCATCTTTTCTCCTGTTTTTCTGGATTTTGTTACATATTACGTTAGTAGCGATTAAGTGAAGTTGGCTTGTTTCGACAAGGGATACATCGAGTGCAAGGGAGGATAACCCAGATTCGTAAAATAAAATTGTTGCCAGGGTTGAATGAAAGATGGGTGGCATGGCAGGAGCAACATGTCAAACAGCAGACAAAAAATGTTTTCGAGTAAGATGAACTAAAGTGTTAAAATCACTACTCTGGATAGTCACGCGAATGAGACACGCCAATGATGTAGAAAACTAATAATCTCAACAAATGTTACCGATGTCTTTCCGTCTGCATCACTTATTTCTTACGTTATGGAGGAAATAATTATTTAGTTATTTAGTCTCTCTCTATACCAAATCTATTTGCTCCAAGTAAAACGTTGATGAGAACTCAGTGAACTTCTCCTTGTATTTTTCCCACATGATAAGTTTTATTTGTGGTAGTTAAATAGATGAGACAATCAACGGCCATTCATGTAACGGCAACGGTGAAAAATAGCGACGGTGGGAGAATAAAAAGACCAGTACGCATAAGCAACCCGCATGTATGTATAGGTACTTTTATTTGGTTTATTGATTGCTCATTGAAGAAAACATTAGAATTGTTCATAGTGATCTCATAATTATTGGTATTATAGTGATTTTTAATTATGTTACAAAGCCCTTTTTGTTTTCTAGCAAGTTCCCTGTATTATTTCACTCACTAGGAGTTTTCCCACAAGTCATCATTAGAGAGTGCTCACTGATAACAACCAGTGGTCTTCCTTGGAGTTTGGGTGACAACAAGTCTCCCATATTTCCAGTAATCTTCACCTCTTTCGATAACCTTTGAAAATAAATTCGCGTTATCATAATAGTCGGTTGCTGTTGACCATTGGTTTCACCTGGGATTTGGATAGCAATAAGCCTCCCCAAAGTCCCAGACATTTCTGTACATATCCATTGGAGGCCTGGTACATGCTTTCACCTCTTGGGCATTCCATCCTTCTTGATCTTTTTACTATTTGGTATGTTGCTAGCCGATGCCGGCACTACATTTTTTTTTGGGGGGGGTCAGGATTGACGAATGAGGGAGGAAGAAAAGGAATTATTATTATTATTATTATTATTATTATTATTATTATTATTATTATTATTATTATTATTATTATCAAGGCAATTTATGTCTCGCAGTTCCTGCTAAAAATAAATGCATATTTGAGTGTCATTTTGCCTTCAGGCGAACGTCTTCCGAGAGTACATTTATCCATTTTAATTTTTGGCCTTATAATACGGGGAGGAGGCTCATGTATTTACGCTTACGTCGGACACATATTCTGGTATTCTTTAAAGCGTTTATTTATGGAAAATCACATCCTTCTACTCACGGCTGTCCCAAATAACGCATCAGTGTTTTCCATCTCACCTGAACAGCAGCCAAGTCTAATAATAATAATTCTCAGAAACAGTTATTTATTTATTCCTATCACTTTAATTGGAATTTCGTAAATTCAATCACTTCAGATTTATTGACCTGCTTGTTGTTACTGCGTTTTACTGGGTCAAAATAAATCTCTCGTTGTTCACGATAATTTCTCCCTAAAAAAACACTTTATCACTTCTCGTTTGGATTTTAAACTAGAAACATCTTCTCTATTTTCCGCTTCTCTTTGTTCATATTTCTGAACTGAAAATGATCATCCCAGCCAAAAGCAGAGCAGCGACAATTTTGCATTGTATATAAAGGTTGTACGCATCGTTTAATGGTGAAAAACACTGTTGGAAAATCATGCCTGAAACTTGGTAAACAATTTAGGCATAAACTTATGTTTACTTGTATCAAATGTGGTTACATTAGAGAAAGTATTATATATTTTTGGCAAGTGGGGGCAGAAGGGTCACCTTGTATCACCATATCATATTCAAAATTATAATATATAGATATGTTATATAATACATATTATAAAATCATTGTCTATAATAGATTTTTAAACTATTTTAATTTAATCAATTTAATAATATTACATTTAATTTATTGTAAATGAAATACTGATAATAAAAATATCACATGTTAAGAAATTATGACATAGTTTCTATAACCCTATTATAATAGGAATCATTTCTTGCTGTGCCACACCGAAGATCATCGTTATTTTACTTGAATTTATGAGCGATTATCCATCGCCACTCCCAGAAATCATCTTAAGCTATCAAGCCAACAGGACATCAGATGAAACTTTTTGATGTTCTGAATATCGGCATTTTTGGTAGTGAAAAATATTTTCATGAACTTTTGTCAAATGTGTAATTATGTATTTAATGAATATAATTTATTCATTTTTAATATATATATATATATATATATATATATATATATATATATATATATATATATATATATATATATATATAAACTGAGCGGACATTATTGCAGATTATGTTTTAATCCAACCAAAATGAAAAGTAAAGCCAAACCATCTACTTAATACCAACGATAGAGATCGACGTGACGTGTCAATGACACTTATAAAATGTCTTGCTTTTGGTGTGAATAATTTTATTTTTACTAAGGAATCACCATTTATCAAGATTCAAAAATCACTTGAGGATAAGAGCTAACTGTGTGTCAGTTGGATGGTGAGACAAAGCCGTGACTATTGGTAATGATGGTCGTTATTAGAGAGAGAGAAAGAGAGAAAGAGAGAGAGAGGGGGGGGGAGAAGAAGGGGAAACTATTGATAATGGCTGTAGCTAGACAATTTTGTTGTAAATGTTTTACAGGGATGGGAGCATATATTGGAACTCAATCGAGCACCTACCATAATAATAACGATAGAGTAGAGTAGAGGAAAACTTGCAAGGCCTCTTCTGCGAGAAAGAGGTAGAAGGGAGGACGGGTGATGTTTTTCTAGCGAATCTGCCGAAACTTGCCATGCTATTTAATGTTATGAATGGCACAAAAACCCCAAAGCAGCCATTATCTATAGGTTACTAGTATGAAGAAAATAAACATAAATATCAGCTTTTGGCTTTAGAAATTGCGATATTGAAAGGTGATACACCTGGACTCGAACTCTGACTGTCAGTTTTAGGAAAAATCTTTGTTCATGAAAGTTTCCGTTAGTGTTAGGTTGGTAACTATATATATATATATATATATATATATATATATATATATATATATATATATATATATATGTGTGTGTGTGTGTGTGTGTGTGTTGTTTTTTATTTCCGTTTAATCTGTTTAGTTACACATGTTTCGGTTACCGAATCGTATTAACGATCCAGTAAATTCGCCAGACTTTGCAGAAATGGTTATTATAATTGGAAAAATGATTTTAGAAGAAGCATGAAAAAAGCGAAAAGAAAAAACCTAAAAAAAAAGGGGGAAAAGAAAGAGGAGAAAAGGGGAGGCGGAGATCGACAATAGTTAAGTTTTAAGGTTTAAAAAGCATTAAACGGTTGTGGGGGTTAGGGGGAGTTTAGGAAATTCAGCTAACATGTGTAACTAAACAGATAAAACGGTAATAAAAAACTATCAATAGTTTCTTTCGCTCTCTCTCTCCCTCTCTCTCTTTCTTTCTCTCTCTCTCTCTCTCTCTCTCTCTCTCTCTCTCTCTCTATATATATATATATATATATATATATATATATATATATATATATATTGTAAGTAGACGAGGTTTTTGTTGCGAATGTTTCACAGGAGGGGACCATAGTTTGAATCTCAGTCGAGCACCTGCCATAAAAAATAACGATTAAGTAGAGGAAGACTAACAACCTCTTTTTTGTGAGAAAAAGGTGTGTGAGATATTCTTTTACCTACGTTCACCTCAAACAAAACAAATCACGAGTTGGTTAGGATGTAATCGGCTACTATTTGGGACCATGCCTAGGAAAGGCAATTCCTCTTTTGGATTGACTAAATTTGCTTTGTTTTCTAAAAGAGACGTCTTTTTCTTCTGTATATCATACATTAGAATTTTGACGTATTTCCTGTTAGCTTTCTTGAGGTTGGTAATAACAGTGCGATGTGTGGATTTTTAGTCGCTTCACTGCTTTGTTTGTGGTCTCTGATCATTTTATCCCGCGCTACACATTCATTTCTTAGTTCCATGTACTGATCATTTTAATTCTCGAATTTTTCCATCACCTCAAACTTGGCAGCTTGATAAAGATTATAACAATAGTAAATCGTTATCTGAAGGAAGACTTAATATCAAATCATGTCTCCATGCAACGGTTAGACGTCACTATGTTTTTCATTGCTCATTCGTTTTATGAGTACGCGATAATATCAGAGGCTGTCATTTTCAATCAAGCACAAACAGATTCGATTAAAATTACCTTAAATTATTTTCTGTCAATACCAACAAATCGAAAATAAAACGAATTTGTCCGTTCTCTAATCTGGATCCGCCAATCATTTGGACGTATTCACCTCAGCCGATAATGACTTATTCGGTCATTTTCGCCGAAATGATAGGCTTATTTAGTCCATTCATAAAGTCGTTCATTGGTTCACACGTTGGTGATGGTAATTGGTTTACGCCATTTATTGGTTACATTCATCTCATCCATTACAGATAGCGAATGTAAATGATGTCAAATTGCTTCTTATAAAAAGTAAATTGAATTGAATCAATTTCATATCAATAGTTATTTCTTACTATTATGATTAGTAGTTCTCACAACAGTCATTACCAACGATCGCTCAGGAGTCAAAACAGGTTGTGTCCAATGGAGTCTTTGTGACAGCAAGTCTCCTAAGCTTTCCAGCACTTTTAATTTCTTTCGATTACTAATGGAAGTTACTTTGCGTTCTCGTAAGAGCCGTTTAATCATTGCATTTTCACCGATAATGAGTTTTTCTGTAATTTGAGTAACAGTAAACTTCCGTAAGTTTACAGTATTCTTGATGCACATCCAGTTGGGGTCTGGATGGTGCTATCATTTCTTAGTCTGTTCATCCTCTCTAATCTTTCACGACGATTTATTGTTGTACAAACCAATGCTATGCCACCATATTTTTTGCGGGGATCCATTGACACAAATAGTTAAAAACACTAATGTCCCCAGATTTCCGTTACTCTTCGTCTTACATAATAAATATTGTAAAAAAAAAACAATTTGTTCTTCCTGCAGTACTCATTACCAGTTTATATTGATGTTTCATTGATAACGGGAGGTGATTTTTCTCTAGAATTTGTGCAACAATAAGTCTCCTCAGACATTCTACTATTCTCTGTAATTTCAATTCTGACCTGTCTGTCGCTACACCTTCATGAACATTTTCCGTACTACAAATCAACATTGCCGGTATATATTGAAAGTTGGCTATTTCAGTTCATTTAAAATATTTTTAAATGTCTTTGAAAATATTGAGGGACAAACAGGGGTAAATAGTTCTGGCGAGGTTAGAAGGTCAGTTGGAACAAAACGTGGAACCGAAAATAACCGATGGTGAGAAAAGTGTGAATCGCATGAGAAGTACGTCGTAAAAAAAAAAATTAGTAAAATATTTTTTTCGTAAGAAATCGACTGAGAAGCGAGTCAAGTAAACATAGTAAAACGAGGTCATAAAACATGGGCAGTTAAAACAAACTAAGCTCGTATTTCTCACATTCTACGGTATCGATTCATTATATAAGGGCGGGAATAAAGAACAAACTCCTGATTGAAAATGTTAGCTGGTTCTACAGGGTGCAAAAAAAAAAAAAAAGGGCCCCAACTCTAATTAGGCCCCGTTTCTTAGCGTTTTGTCCGAATGAAATGAAACTTTGGTCATAACTAGTTTATTATATTCAAAACATCACATCAAAACACTAGGGGTTTTGGCCTTTTTTTCCGTTCTACAGCATATGTTCTAGATATGCTTTCTATGTTTTTTTTTTGGGGGGGGAGGGGTCACCCTGTATTAATTCGAGTTTTGTTGGACAGGAAAAAAAGAAAACTTCATTTATGTTCCTATTCAGAGATAAAGAATTCAATACAAAAAAAGCACTTATCATCTTCTCAGAACCAAATTAGAAAATATTTAACAGCAATGTGTTAATCCGCGCACATGTTCACTTTTCCATAAAATAATAAAATCGTTGATATTTTGAATCCAATGATAAATTACATTTATTAACGACAAATGAAGCTGAAGCGGTCGTCATCTATACACATTTCAGCGCTCATCCAGTTGTACCTCAATATTTAAAAACAAAAAAAAAACTATAGCTACACAAAAACTTCATCATGCACCTGATAGGTTAAGAAAAGGCTATACACGAAAACTTCATCCAGTATTGTAGGTTTTATGAAATAAAATACAATTTTATCGGTAAACGATTCCTAGCTGATATTATTATGATTGTGTTGAATTATGTCCCTTTGGCTTTTAAACTTAATGTAAGCAGAAAATGGCAGCCAAGATATTTAACTATTAAAATATATTTTTCTTGTTTAAAAATACTTGAATTTGCATAATTTTATGGCGTACTGCCTTTTTAAAACCAAACACCTAAGTACATAATACATTTTTTTGTGTTTTGTTTATTTTTTGCTGTATCAACAAGGCTAGGCAGATTTAATATTAAGATAAAACTGAATAAGCACCCACATTTCGTGTATCTAAAAAAAAGTAGTGGATTTAACAGATCTACGTCCAAACAGAATAGAAGCTTCTACATAATATGAGAGGTGGCAGTGGTGAAGTGGATAGCAACGTGGACTGGTGAAGTGGACGTAACAAGATCGAATCCTGGCTATTCTATATAGCACCATTCTCACAATGGATATTGCTTCACATGATTCTTCATGAACGTATCCGATTCGAGTCAGAATTGAGGAAACCAATGCCAGCAGAATCGAATCGACCAAAAGTATGAGCGTGCTTATCTATCTATCTATCTAAAAGGAACTTTTTTCTCTGTGTGTGAGTTCGTTCCCTGTGGATTCCTAAACGGCTAGGTCGAGTTTTATTTTAAATTTCACATAAATCTACTTATGTGCCTGGCAAAGTTCTTAGATATATTTTGTATTAGAATGTCTTCGATAAGTATCGATAATCAATAATCGAAAAACTCCGATGAAAAAAGAAACAGGCGATTTTGACTGAAGTTAATGCCTTGTACTGCCTAGCATCACAAGTTCGTTTAAGAAGTTTTATTACCACACAAGCAAAAGGACCCAGCATATAAAATCAACAGTAGGTTCTTTGCTATGACAGGCGCGCATTCGAAATGAATGTTTCTGTTTAGAGCATAACTGATGTATGAAACTTAACAATTGCATTTTAAACTATAATTCAAGCCTTTGAATTATAGTTTAAAATGCAATAGTTATATAATTATTATATATTATATAAAAATATATACATGATATGAAAATAATTTTATTTTATATATATAAAAATATATATATATATATATATATAAATATATATATTGCATAAAACATGTTATAAAGTCAACAGCAGGTTCTCTACAGTGCAATGTAGATTACAATATATTGCGGACTAAGCCACTGCGGGGAGGCAGGTGAAACTTCTTTCCGATGCACTGCGGTGGGTCCCCAACTTAAGCAGGCAAGTAGAAAATAGATAATGGGAGATTTCATCAATTTCGATGACAATAAAATATGCGTGGGTGAAACATTTATTGATCTTCATTTAGGCCTGGGAACTTCGGGTCTCCCTGCTAATCTATATAGAAAAAGAAGAATGCCTGGGCTTATCGATAACAAAACAAGACGAAATCGTGTAGAAAAACAAGGTCTACAAAAAGCAAGTATTCTCAGAATAATAAAACGAAACAACATGGGTATAAATAAGTTACGACGAAGTTTCATATTTTTAAATATTTAGAAGTTAAAATACAAATCATATTCTATTGAAAGTAAAAGATATTTAATCAGCACATGTCAACTTCTCTCTCTCTCTCTCTCTCTCTATTACGTTCCACCTTACCTTTAGAATGTATCTATTATTATAAAGTTGTATTTCTGTTCGTTTGTTTTGCTTGTTTATTTGGTTACACTATACGTTATAGCAGATTACGTCATATAGAACGTCATAGTAACTGATTAAATCCCGGCCAACGTCGGGTCTCATATTATACCTATTTCCAATGCCTTCCCACGGAACAGAGTTAGACACCAGGGTCGTTTTTTAACTTTGACTGTTCCTCCACTGAAAGAAAACAAAATAATGGAAGTGTAGCATCTGAAGAACATATACTACACTTTGATGGATTTATTTACTTCTCCATTGAGCAAATTAGTCACAAGGCCGTTTTTTTATGTGGAGAGATTGGGGAAATGGGGACCAGCTCCCCGGGGAGTAGGGGAGCTGTATAGTGACAATTGGTATGAAGGTTTTCCCCTACATTGACCAATAACTGATTGCTACAAGAGCAATGGTCTTATATGTGGGGTTGTCTCCACATATGGTCTTTGGTTGCAACATATGCTCGAACAGATACGGTATTTATTTGCTCCCCCACTGAGCAAATTAGGCACAAGGCCGATTTTTAATGTGAGGAGTGAAGGGGAAATGGGGACCAACTCCCCGGGGAGTAGGGGAGCTGGATAGTGACAGTTGGTATGAAGGGTTGCCCCTACATTGACCAAGGTCTTATCTGTGGGGTCGCCCCCACATAGGGTCTTTGTTTGCAGTATCTGCCGGAACAGATGGTATTTATTTGCTCCCCCACCGAGCAAATTAGGCACAAGGCCAATTTTTAATGTGAGGAGTGAAGGGAGAGGGAAGGGAAAAAGGGGACCAGCTCCCGAGAGGTGGGAAATGGGAGCTGGTTAAAGGTCAGGTATGTGGGGTTGCCCCCACATCTGGTCTTTGCTTGCAGTATCTGCCGGAACAGATGATATTTATTTGCTTCCCCACGTAGCAAATTAGACACAAGGCCGTTTTTTAATGTGGAGATGGAGGGAAGGGGGGAGGGAAAGGAATACCAGCTCCCGAGAGGTGGGAAATGGGAGCTGGATTAGAAACTGTTGGTATGAAGGGTTGCCCCTACATTGACCAAGGTCTTATATGTGGGGTTGCCCCCACATATGGTCTTTGCTTGCAGTATCTGCCGGAACAGATGGTATTTATTTGCTCCCCCACCGAGCAAATTAGGCACAAGGCCAATTTTTAATGTGAGGAGTGAAGGGAGGGGGAAGGGGAAAAAGGGGACCAGCTCCCGAGAGGTGGGAAATGGGAGCTGGTTAAAGGTCAGGCATGTGGGGTTGCCCCCACATCTGGTCTTTGCTAGTCATAGCTTGCAGCATCTGCCGGAACAGATGGTATTTATTTGCTCCCCCACTGAGCAAATTAGGCACAAGGCCGATTTGTAAAGTGAGGAGTGAAGGGGAAATGGGGGACCAACTCCCCGGGGAGTAGGGGAGCTGGATAGTGACAATTGGTATGAAGGGTTGCCCCTACATTGACCAAGGTCTTATATGTGGGGTTGCCCCCACATATGGTCTTTGCTTGCAGTATCTGCCGGAACAGATGGTATTTATTTGCTCCCCCACTGAGCAAATTAGGCACAAGGCCGTTTTTAATGTGAGGTAAAAACCAGCTCCCCTAAAAGTAGGCAAAAAGGGGTCACTCTGGTTACCAATAATAATAATTGTCCCAGTATAGAGGGTTTCCCCTCCATTGACTGGTACAAATGATCTTAAGTGCAGCATCTGCCGGAACAGATGGTATTTATTTGCTCCCCCACCGAGCAAATTAGGCACAAGGCCAATTTTTAATGTGAGGAGTGAAGGGAGGGGGAAGGGAAAAAGGGGACCAGCTCCCGAGAGGTGGGAAATGGGAGCTGGTTAATGGTCAGGCATGTGGGGTTGCCCCCACATCTGGTCTTTGCTAGTCATAGCTAGTCATAGCTTGCAGTATCTGCCGGAACAGATGGTATTTATTTGCTCCCCCACCGAGCAAATTAGGCACAAGGCCGATTTTTAATGTGAGGAGTGAAGGGAGGGGGAAGGGAAAAAGGGGACCAGCTCCCGAGAGGTGAGAAATGGGAGCTGGTTAAAGGTCAGGCATGTGGGGTTGCCCCCACATCTGGTCTTTGCTAGTCATAGCTAGTCATAGCTTGCAGTATCTGCCAGAACAGATGGTGTTTATTTGCTCCCCCCACAGAGCAAATTAGGCACAAGGCCGTTTTTAATGTGAGGTAAAAACCAGCTCCCCTTAAAGTAGGCAAAAAGAGGGCACTCTGGTTACCAAAAATAATAATTGTCCCAGTATAGAGGGTTTCCCCTCCATTGACTGGTACAAATTATCTTAAGTGCAGTATCTGTTGGAACAGATGGTGTTTATTTTCTCCCCCACTGAGCAAATTAGGAACAAGGCCGTTTTTAATGTGAGGTAAAAACCAGCTCCCCTAAAAGGGGTCACTCTGGTTACCAAAAATAATAATTGTCCCAGTATAGAGGGTTTCCCCTCCATTGACTGGTACAAATTATCTTAAGTGCAGTATCTGTCGGAACAGATGGTATTTATTTGCTCCCCCACCGAGCAAATTAGGCACAAGGCCGATTTTTAATGTGAGGAGTGAAGGGGGGGGGAAGGGAAAAAGTGGACCAGCTCCCGAGAGGTGGGAAATGAGAGCTGGTTAAAGGTCAGGCATGTGGGGTTGCCCCCACATCCGGTCTTTGCTAGTCATAGCTAGTCATAGCCAGTCATAGCTTGCAGTATCTGCCGGAACAGATGGTGTTTATTTGCTCCCCCACTGAGCAAATTAGGCACAAGGCCGTTTTTAATGTGAGGTAAAAACCAGCTCCCCTAAAATTAGGCAAAAAAGGGGTCACTCTGGTTACCAAAAATAATAATTGTCCCAGTATAGAGGGTTTCCCCTCCATTGACTGGTACAAATTATCTTAAGTGCAGCATCTGCCGGAACAGATGGTATTTATTTGCTCCCCCACCGAGCAAATTAGGCACAAGGCCGATTTTTAATGTGAGGAGTGAAGGGAGGGGGAAGGGAAAAAGGGGACCAGCTCCCGAGAGGTGGGAAATGGGAGCTGGTTAATGGTCAGGCATGTGGGGTTGCCCCCACATATGGTCTTTGCTAGTCATAGCTAGTCATAGCTAGTCATAGCTTGCAGCATCTGCCGGAACAGATGGTATTTATTTGCTCCCCCACCGAGCAAATTAGGCACAAGGCCAATCTTTAATGTGAGGAGTGAAGGGAGGGGGAAGGGGAAAAAGGGGACCAGCTCCCGAGAGGTGGGAAATGGGAGCTGGTTAAAGGTCAGGCATGTGGGGTTGCCCCCACATCTGGTCTTTGCTAGTCATAGCTTGCAGCATCTGCCGGAACAGATGGTATTTATTTGCTCCCCCACTGAGCAAATTAGGCACAAGGCCGATTTGTAAAGTGAGGAGTGAAGGGGAAATGGGGGACCAACTCCCCGGGGAGTAGGGGAGCTGGATAGTGACAATTGGTATGAAGGGTTGCCCCTACATTGACCAAGGTCTTATATGTGGGGTTGCCCCCACATATGGTCTTTGCTTGCAGTATCTGCCGGAACAGATGGTATTTATTTGCTCCCCCACTGAGCAAATTAGGCACAAGGCCGTTTTTAATGTGAGGTAAAAACCAGCTCCCCTAAAAGTAGGCAAAAAGGGGTCACTCTGGTTACCAATAATAATAATTGTCCCAGTATAGAGGGTTTCCCCTCCATTGACTGGTACAAATTATCTTAAGTGCAGCATCTGCCGGAACAGATGGTATTTATTTGCTCCCCCACCGAGCAAATTAGGCACAAGGCCAATTTTTAATGTGAGGAGTGAAGGGAGGGGGAAGGGAAAAAGGGGACCAGCTCCCGAGAGGTGGGAAATGGGAGCTGGTTAATGGTCAGGCATGTGGGGTTGCCCCCACATCTGGTCTTTGCTAGTCATAGCTAGTCATAGCTTGCAGTATCTGCCGGAACAGATGGTATTTATTTGCTCCCCCACCGAGCAAATTAGGCACAAGGCCGATTTTTAATGTGAGGAGTGAAGGGAGGGGGAAGGGAAAAAGGGGACCAGCTCCCGAGAGGTGAGAAATGGGAGCTGGTTAAAGGTCAGGCATGTGGGGTTGCCCCCACATCTGGTCTTTGCTAGTCATAGCTAGTCATAGCTTGCAGTATCTGCCAGAACAGATGGTGTTTATTTGCTCCCCCCACAGAGCAAATTAGGCACAAGGCCGTTTTTAATGTGAGGTAAAAACCAGCTCCCCTTAAAGTAGGCAAAAAGGGGGCACTCTGGTTACCAAAAATAATAATTGTCCCAGTATAGAGGGTTTCCCCTCCATTGACTGGTACAAATTATCTTAAGTGCAGTATCTGTTGGAACAGATGGTGTTTATTTTCTCCCCCACTGAGCAAATTAGGAACAAGGCCGTTTTTAATGTGAGGTAAAAACCAGCTCCCCTAAAAGGGGTCACTCTGGTTACCAAAAATAATAATTGTCCCAGTATAGAGGGTTTCCCCTCCATTGACTGGTACAAATTATCTTAAGTGCAGTATCTGTCGGAACAGATGGTATTTATTTGCTCCCCCACCGAGCAAATTAGGCACAAGGCCGATTTTTAATGTGAGGAGTGAAGGGGGGGGGGAAGGGAAAAAGTGGACCAGCTCCCGAGAGGTGGGAAATGAGAGCTGGTTAAAGGTCAGGCATGTGGGGTTGCCCCCACATCCGGTCTTTGCTAGTCATAGCTAGTCATAGCCAGTCATAGCTTGCAGTATCTGCCGGAACAGATGGTGTTTATTTGCTCCCCCACTGAGCAAATTAGGCACAAGGCCGTTTTTAATGTGAGGTAAAAACCAGCTCCCCTAAAATTAGGCAAAAAAGGGGTCACTCTGGTTACCAAAAATAATAATTGTCCCAGTATAGAGGGTTTCCCCTCCATTGACTGGTACAAATTATCTTAAGTGCAGCATCTGCCGGAACAGATGGTATTTATTTGCTCCCCCACCGAGCAAATTAGGCACAAGGCCGATTTTTAATGTGAGGAGTGAAGGGAGGGGGAAGGGAAAAAGGGGACCAGCTCCCGAGAGGTGGGAAATGGGAGCTGGTTAATGGTCAGGCATGTGGGGTTGCCCCCACATATGGTCTTTGCTAGTCATAGCTAGTCATAGCTAGTCATAGCTTGCAGCATCTGCCGGAACAGATGGTATTTATTTGCTCCCCCACCGAGCAAATTAGGCACAAGGCCAATCTTTAATGTGAGGAGTGAAGGGAGGGGGAAGGGAAAAAGGGGACCAGCTCCCGAGAGGTGGGAAATGGGAGCTGGTTAAAGGTCAGGCATGTGGGGTTGCCCCCACATCTGGTCTTTGCTAGTCATAGCTAGTCATAGCTTGCAGTATCTGCCGGAACAGATGGTATTTATTTGCTCCCCCACCGAGCAAATTAGGCACAAGGCCGATTTTTAATGTGAGGGGTGAAGGGGAAATGGGGACCAACTCCCCGGGGAGTAGGGGAGCTGGATAGTGACAATTGGTATGAAGGGTTGCCCCTACATTGACCAAGGTCTTATATGTGGGGTTGCCCCCACATATGGTCTTTGCTTGCAGTATCTGCCGGAACAGATGGTGTTTATTTGCTCCCCCACCGAGCAAATTAGGCACAAGGCCGATTTTTAATGTGAGGAGTGAAGGGAGGGGGAAGGGAAAAAGGGGACCAGCTCCCGAGAGGTGGGAAATGGAAGCTGGTTAATGGTCAGGCATGTGGAGTTGCCCCCACATCTGGTCTTTGCTAGTCATAGCTAGTCATAGCTTGCAGCATCTGCCGGAACAGATACTACACTTTGATCTTGGCCAAAAGTCCATAAAAATTGACGTTATAGCACATGACATCAAAGGAGAACGAGAGTAGGACAGGTTCAGTAAGGTATATAGATGGAAGTTTTAATTTTGGTTTTATATCCTTGTTTGCCATCCGTACATAAAATCCAAATACAAATCATATTTTGATGTCGAAACGAAGCAAAAATGCAAACAAAGGAAGTGAAACTCATCAAGGAACTACAAATAAGTGTTACACTATTAATTGTCCTTATGCCAGACTTGCGTTGGATGAAAGAAAATTACGGAAAGATTAGGGATCAATCATTACAATTTGGATGAATCTGATAATATGTCACAAATGTAGTACTCCCTGATTAGTTCCGTTGTTGCATGCATATCATATGATAAGTACGCATTCTTTTTTGTATTTGGGGCGGGGGTCATCGTTTATCAAGGCACGGAGGACACTCTAAGATAAGGGTTAATGAGTGTTAGGTAGACGGTGAGACAACACTGTGATGATCAGTAAAGGTGGAACTTGGGAAAGGTTTGATTATATAAGAGAACGACTCAACATGAACTTAATTACATAGGAATAGTCAACTGGGAAGCAGCCCTCAGATATGTATTCTGGAGAAGGACACTTCTAGGAAAGACACTATTCTCATAGAATTTTTGTTTAATTTTAGGGACAGATAAAGGGCGAGGGAAATTGTTGATAGTTGTTGTAGCTAGACGAGTTTTGTTGCGGAAGTTTCTAGAGAGAACACTCACACAGACACGAGGACATACTGGGGAGAGGAAAGCGAAAATGTTATACATCGCGTGAGTGGATGAGAAGCTATGTCATTTTAATCTCTCTCCCCTTTCTCGTATATATAAAGTTAAAATACAAACTCTATTCCAAATAATAGTATTTTAATCGATGTACGTGAACCCCAGATATACGCTGCATAGTGTAAGTTCCAACAAGGGAAACAAACAAAGATTCGGCAAGATATAACCACTCTTAACTCAGAACGAAACATTATCTGCTGTGCTTCCAGGTTAGAAGAAAATCTCAATGAAACAAACAAAGCCACTATATATGCACTTTGAAATGGAAAAGGGAAAGCGTAAAAGGAATGCGCTTGGGGTGGGAGGGGATGTTAACAGAAGAACGCAAGAATGAAAAGAACAAAAAAAAAAGGAGATGCCACTAAGAGGGCGTTATATGCGTTTTCGTATGAGGGAGAGCCAGTGTCACACGTTTTTCGAACAAAACAGTGAATAAGGAGGAGGAGGAGGAGGAGGAGGAGAAGAAGACGAAGAAGAATAAAAAGAATGAGAAGGCGACAGCATTTATTGATTTTTGTTTCCCTTTCTTTTTTTATATTTTCTTGCAACGTTGACGTTAATTAATGTCCGCCAGGGGAAAATGGATTCTTTGAAGTTCGTTGCAGATTTGTCTGCGCTGTGATTCGTGTCAGAGCAATGGACGATTCTTAAAATAAACCATTTCTTATTTACTCAGTGACCTCTCTCCCTCTCCATCTTTCCCTTCACCCCCTCTCTCTCTCTCTCACCAGTCCATATGTGTCTATGTACACGTGAGTGCTTATGATCACGTGGTTGGATGCCTGTGTGATGCGCGCATGCGTGGATGGTCGGGTGTGCGCGAAGGTGTGCATACTAAAAGGTCACATGCACGCAAATCTCAAAGAAAGAACAACGGAACGAATGTTTTTAGCATGTGTCCATTCAGTCTATGCGTTTAAATATGGAAGTGTTGTTTCGAACTTAAGCGTGACAGACCAACGAAGATGTCATGTAAAAAATAATCGCAACGAACCATACATAGTTATAGTTTTAAAACAATTCTTGAATTAATCGAACTTAGATGTTAGGTATATAATATCAAGACTATTGTTGCAATCGACAATTCGTTATTTTGTATTCTTTACTAATGAGCCCCCACTTACCTAGGCCAAAAGCAATTCGGGGATAAGAATTAATGATAAGGGTAATATATGGTTACAAGGTGTGAGCTAAAGTGCACAAGAGCCCCCATACATTTTCGAGGCAACACCGGGGTGTCAGATAGTAGATAAATGCAAAATATAATAAAAGAATGAAAGAAAGAAGGACAACATAAAGAAACGAGAGACATGAAAAAAAAAACGACGAACAAGGAATGAAAGAGTGAAGAAAAGAATGAATAAAAGAAGAATCTTATAAGAAAATAAAGAAGGAAATATGGAGGAACAAAAGAATGAAAACAAAGAAGAAAAAGGGAAATAATGAGAAATAGAGCAATGAACGAAAGAAGAAAATAATAAAAAAAAACAAGGAACAAAAGAATAAACAGAAAAAAAAATAGAAACCAGAAACTAGAGCAGGAAGAAAATAATGAAACAATAAAGGAAAGAAGCAAAAAATGATAAAACGAAAAAAATGACTGAAAAAAAAGAAGGAAATGAAAGAGAAAGAAACAAGAAACAAAAGAAACGTAATAAGGTACGAAGAAATTTAGAAAATATATAAGGATTGAAAACAAAGAGAAAATAAAAAAGGAAAGAAACAAAGGAAGAAATGAATTAAAGAAAGACACAAGGGAAGACAGAAAGGAAAAGACACTAAAAAACGAAGAAAATAAAAAGGAAAAAATTATTAAATAAAAAAACACAAAGAATGAAACAAACACGAAAAGAGAAATAAAAGAAAGAAACGAAAAAGAAGAAAGAATGAAAAACGGAAACAAAGAAAAACATGAAACAAAAGAAGAGACGAAAGTGAAAAAGAAGGAAATATAAAGGGGAAATAAATATTAGGAAAATAGAATAGGAATATCGATAAAAAAGAAAAACCGAGAAAAATACCAAATCTTGCAAGATGGCGTTTGAACAAAACTTGAAGCAAAAATCCAGTTTATTCAATGTTTTTATTTTATTATTCTTATTCATCCTCTCGTTAACTGCCCCTCTCCAACATCATCATTAACTCCCATTGCCATTTTTTATCAGTTTCCATTAAAATTAAAAGATCCACACAAATATATTGCCCTAATTATCATTCTGACTGATTACATTTTACTGAGACAAATTTTTTGCCTGTTAAAAAAAAAATGCAAAAAAGGCTTTACTGCATTTATTTTATTTAAAAGGAAATAACAAATTAATCATTTTTGTTCAATCGAAATATTTAATGAACTCTCTTAGAATCAAGATCCTATCACAAATTGAGAAACTACTATTTTATACTTAAACTAGCAATAAGACCCAGCGATACCCAGGATTGAATGAGTGATTAAAATGCCATCTTGTTTTTATCAAACAACACCTAATGATGTTATATTTTTTTATATTTTATATTTTTAACATTGAATTTTTTTGTATAGTACTCTGTGGAAAAATCCAGCCGAACACGACTAAAGCGATTGGTGCACCACTATAATTGTTAATGATTGTGGAGGGTCAATTTTTCACTAGAGAGCATGTTGTTTATTAATTTTTATTTCGGACTATTATTCTCATCTTTAGTAGTTGTTTTTTTTCATCTTTATTGGTTGTTATTTTTCACGACGTTTCGGCCAACTATTTCTCTGGCCTTCGTCAGGTGGTAACCGCGACGAATAGGAACTTCGAATCTCCTAACTGCATTCTCAGCAATCACTGCCATCCGTAGTTGTTGTCGTCGCACCACGTTTTGGCCAAGTAAGCATGTTGCTTATTAGTATAAATTTATATAAATTAGTATAAATTTATTAAAAAAATGATAAAAAAAATTCCAATGTTTTATCATGAAAGTCTGTTAATGTTTATGATTTTTGAAAGGAAGCCAAGAAACCATGTATGTCCCAATCTTCTGACTGGTGTTGCCAGATCAGGTTGTCTGAAAACATCGGAGATCTGGACTGAAATGCATGAAACACTGATCTTGTTTCTTCATTTCCCTTTGTTAAAAAACAAAAACAAAAAAAACAAAAAAAAAAAAACAATTTTTCTATCTAATACAATTAAACTAAGTCAAACACTATGAATAACCATTCGAAGATATAAAGAACTTGAACTAAAAATATGTTACTAATATTACCGGATTCGGCATTAAATTACTCTAAAATGGTTGAAATGCCATTAAAAACCCCCAACCAAACCAAATGCAAACTTCTGACAAGATTAAAAAAATGTTTTATTGCTTGAAACAAATGTATAAATAAAAAAAGTAGACATTTTTAAATTGTTTTATTTAAACTTTTGGCTCAGAGAAAAGTGTAGTAGCTGTTCTGATACTACATTTCGCATTTTAAGTGAAGGAGAAATCATTCTAAACTGGGATAGCTGTCTCAATCCAAAGTTGCTTTTTGAGAACTGAATTTTGTTCACATTAGATCCGTATGGCATAATCACGTTGACACACCGGGTCCTGTTAGATCACCGAAGTTAAGCACGGTTGAACCTTGTTAGTACTGAAATGGTGACCATTTGGGAATTCCAGGTGCTGTATATGGTCTCCATTTATTTCAGCATTTTCTGCACCTCTCCTTGCATCTGGACTCAAGCAGTGCCGATTCAGAAGATGTGTGTTTGAGGATTGCATAACCCTTGCCTCATAATTACACGCTCTGCTACCCTTACAGGAGGTTTCCATTGTCTTTCAAGACTGAAAAGATGCTTCCAGATCCAAACTTGTATCTAACTCAGCTCTTGCAGTAAATGGGGACACACTTTTACTGTCTAATATTTTGCCGGTAGACGATATCTATTATATTAATTTTCATCCATGATATAAAAATGGCTGAATCAGGTTAGCTATACAATTATCAGGTGTAAATTAATCAAACCGGGTTCAATCCCTGCTTTCTATAAATAGTAAGAACACAAAAAGAATTGAATTCCGCACTGTAGTATGGAGTTAAGCATAATTTAATCATTTTCATAATTTCTTCCATCCACACGCAATTCTCAAAATGGCACTAACGTGAACCTTGAAATTTTGTAAGATTAATTAAAAACTTAATGATGTTAATGAAGATTACAAAAATAGATCGTATCATATGTCGTTTGATGCCATGAATTTGACATCTAAAAAAAAAAGAAAAGTTTTTTGATTTTAGAATTTTATACGATTTTTAAAAACAAAATTCACACGAAATTCATGCGAAATCATTATCATCATAAAACAGAATCTGTCATTACAAAAGTAAAGACTATTTTAGGATTATACAACGCACAGATTTGACTATAAAGGAAACGTTGTTAACTAAGTGTTGCAAATATACACACACATACATATATATGCATGCACACAAACATATATATACACACATATATCGTTATTTTACTATTATTAGTGATATATCGTTTTACTGTCGCAACTAGTAGTTTTTGCCCCTTAAATATTTGAGATTTTCCTTCCATATATATGTAATGTCGCCCCATTTTTCAGGATGTGATCGAGGGTTCAAATCCTGTCATATTCAGCAACGCTAATGAGCCGTAGTAACGGCGAAACACGGGTCTACGGTCTGTGAATAACTATTTTATCTGTCTCTCTCTCTTTTTCTCTCTCTCTCTCTATAATCTCTCTCTCTCTTTATATATATATATATATATATATATATATGTATATATATATATATATATATATATATATATATATATATATATATATATATATATATATAAACTCACAGCCCCCCCGGCGTTGCCAGGTTGTAAAATACGCATAAATAATTTATTTTAATTCATACATAAACTGAGACATGTACATGCGAGTATTATGTCTTTTCTAAACAGTTCACTTCTTGTAAGTAAAAGAAATAATACTCGAGCTGAGATCGAAACCGAAACCTAAGGAAATTAGGTCAAGTACGATAACCATCAGGCCAGCTTGATACAATCTTTTGAATGTGTTTTCAAGCATACTTATTCTTAACATAAGGGATCTGTCATTTGAGCGATTCATGCATGCGCATTCGTGAAACAGTTGACAAACAGATCAAAATTAGATGACCTCCCTCACGTATCATTTTTCAAATCTGACTCCTTAACCACCCTTTTGTCCGAATAAAAATCGATCAAAAGTTTCCCATTTGTCTGAATACCCTTTATACTAAATTTCAAGTCTGCAGATAAAAAGTTTGTTGAGTATATAGGTTGAGAATTGTCCTCACACATACACGTTCTCACTGTTATGAATATATAGATAAATAAAATATAAATATAAATATCTAAATAAAATGATATATGTAGTAATATATATATATATATATATATATATATATATATATATATATATATATATATATATATATATATATATATATATATATATTGGTTGTGTGGTAAAACTCAATTTGTTTGGCACAAGTGGTATGACACTTTCTACGATCCGAAGTTCTAATAATTCTTTAGCATTCTCTACAAAGTTAACAATTCATATATAGCAATTTGTCTTTTATTAAGAACCTTTCACTCTATACAAACTAATTAAGAATATGACAAGTTTGAATTTAATAATGCGAATGTTCTGGCGTGCAATACAAATATCCAGCATATATCTCGCGATTCACGTGTCAGTGAGCCTAAAATACTGTTTATAAGTCGGCTAGCTTTTATTGTAATGATAGTATAAGCACCGATTATTAAGGATCGGCTCAATCCTATTGAATCTCAGTATTACCATGTATGTCCTATGTTAGAATGCCAGTATGAAAAGATATAAAATATATGTAGTTCATATAACATCAGACGTGTTTAAGAATAAATTGATCTTTCAACGACATCTGTTTAGGGCTAGATCCTTCATAGAAAAGAAAATGATTATGAACTATACGTATTCCATGCCATGAAATTGTTGAAGGTAATATGAATGTGTAACATTGCGTTCTCTGAGATTAGGCTGAAAATGATAGAAAAATTAAACTGTGGGTAGAGGCATTAGACCAGGTATGACTGATGATTGTTGGAAATAAGTATATTCATTCGATACACTACTGCGAGGTAAAGTAAAATAAAATAATAAAAGATATACTAATAACATTGCGCATGTCTTATATTTCCTGAATAATTAAGAAGGTATTTTTTTCATTAAAAACAAAGAGCTATATTTGTGTATGTCTTATTTTTATGAATAATTAAGAAGACATTTATTTTTTAACAGTTAAGACTACTCTTTCAAATAGTAAAAGTAGTGCTTTAATGATATCTCTTTATGTTACGAACGCTTCAAAAAAAGAAGGAAATAAATTCGAGGGCAACTATTCTTCGAAAGAACAGAAATAACACCAGTTAAGTGCAATTTTATTGTGCGTTTTTTTACGGTACACACACACACACACACACACACACACACACACACACACACACACACACACACACACACACACGTGTATATATATATATATATATATATATAAATATAGTAAGTTATAAAATATATATGGTGATTAAGCTACACTGAATATTCTGCGTTTCATCCACTCTAGGACTCTTCAGGCTTATACTTCAGAATAAATTATCTAACAATCAACAGGTATGGAAACCTGTGGTTATAAGTCTTACAAAATATTATTGGCAGTAATATTCTATACGTACAATCCCATCTAAATAAAAATTGCTCGATATACAAGATAGAGCAAATAAATCAAATTTCAGTCATTCAATAAATTTAAAAATGGCTAAATTTCAAATCCAAAGATTTTTATTATTCTATGTAAGACAAAGAATACATTTTAAATATTATAATGTATAAATGTATTCTTTGTCTTACTATAAGAATAAAAATCTTTTGTATGACCCTTGCCTCATAATTACGCGCGCTGCTACCCTTATTGATTTGAAAGTTAACCATTTCACGTCATAAATTTTTAAATTTATTGAATGACTAAAATTTAGTATATATATATATATATATATATATATATATATATATATATATATATATATATATATATATATATATATAATTACTGGAATTAATGTACAAGATTTTGTCTTTGTTTGGTTGTTCTTTCTCTCATGGAGGTTGCTTTAAAGTTAGAATTCATTTCTACCATTATATAAAAAGTTATCAACACTTGTGAAATGTGGTAAAATAATGAAGAGCGATATTGAAACACCAGAAAGCCCAAACAATCAACGCATATGCATTTAATAAACTTGACATATAAACCCTAGAAACCCACACAAGATTATCTTACATAACTCATGACCTAGTGAGTATAAGTATTCATTAAGAGATGTTTGTTTACTAATGATTCACCACTCATCAAGGCCGAAATCCACCCGGGGATAACATGTTTACCTTATCAATTATGAACGATGAAAAATATTGTAAGATAATCTGAAACGATGAATGGAATAATTAAAATTTGTTTACTTATGAGAACGGTTGATGACAAGTATTTATTGAAATTAAATTTGGACAAGTATTTATTGAAATTAAATTTGAAGACGACTATGATGTCTTATGCAGAGAAAATGTTCACAAACGGAAAATCCTTGGAATTTATTCTTCTTTTCATGGTCGGTTGGTTGGTTGGTTTATATTTTACGGCATATCAACCCTTTTCAGGTTATTTAATGCCGAATCCAGTGATTTTGAAGAAAAATTTTTAATAGAATATATATTTTTTTTTTTTCAAGTCGGTTTCTATTTAACACATAGTTGGGACCCTAAGAGGTACTACCACTCCGGGTCAGAGTGGACCTGGGAGCAATGGCACTTAAGGTGTGGCTTCACACTCCCCAAAGCCCACAAGCTGGGGCCTCACCATCGGATACAGTTTAAGGTCATATCCAGGACCCTTTTTTCATGGAAATTTCGCCTGTCGTTATAGATGTACTATTATGTACGACAAAATAAAGCACAACAGGGCACGACAACTGGCTCCTTCTGATTCTCTATCCGTGCGATTCGGGTACGGCATTCGAGCCATAGGTGACGCCGGAAACCTAAGCGTGACTATTGATTGCTGCTCATTCTATATTCAAGCAATCTCTTTTGAGGTTTTTGCTTATAATAAACTCTTAATTTATTATAATTTTTATGGTTGAATATTATGACTAAATCCGTTTTATTATTTACGTGCTTAAATTGCTTAAATAGAGAATGGGCAGCATCCAGTGGTCGTGTCTGTTTGTCCGGCGGTCACAGGTTTCTCGAATGACGTACTTACATCACATGAATAGAGAATCAGAAGGAACCAATTGTCGTGCTTTTGCTGTGCCTTAATTTGTCGTATATAAATAGTAAAAACTTCTGTACTAGGAACATAAAGGAAGATAGGAAAGCTTCTTTTCAGTGTTGTATAAACACGGGTTTTTACTGCGAATGCTTTATGTTCTAAACTGTGTTCTAACTGGATATTGTTAGTTCGTTCAATTCCCGAGTGAAACAATGTAAAAAGATAGATTAAGAACCTTCTTTGTTGATATTTTTACGTTTTGAGGGTTGTACTCTTCGACTCATTTCCAATGCCTTTTTTTCCAGTAACATCTGGAGATTTCAAACTGAACACAAATTGCCTTTAATTTTTCTTCCATCCATTTTATATATCTAGCACATTAAACTTTAAACATAACCAATCATGTTTGGAGAGAAAAGACGGGGGGGGGGCAAACATAATAATAATATAAACACTATTAAGGCATGTGTTCTTCAGAATTGTGTAATCTATTTCCGTTTCTTTTGTTCTATCTCGTTTGATTCATTGATCTAGTGGTCTCCATAAATTCGTTGTTTTAATACTTGATTGTAATACAGTTTCCAGTGGCTTCGTTACAAAACTCTTCCTGCTGACTGTTTTCATCCTACTTTTAACCTTGGTTATTACAAGGCTTAGATCAATATGCATCTTCTGTCTTTGCGATAATCATCTTTCGCTCTTGTTAGTTCCTTACATTTAGTAGCTTCACACCTTATCTGGAGCGATTTCAATAAAATAATTAGATTAAAATAATAGATCAGTAAAGAGACAGACACATGACTCAACAAATTAGTGTATATGCAAGGCGCATTGACCCTCTTCTTGTTCTCTTTTGTGTTATTCTTTGTTTTTTAATTATTTAAACTGCTCTTGCTTTTATTGTATTCATTTTATCTCTCTGCCTCTGTCTGTCTGTCTGTCTGACACTCTCTCTCTCTCTCTCTCTCTCTATATATATATATATATATATATATATATATATATATACATATATATATACATACCCCCCCACACACATATATATATATATATATATATATATATATATATATATATATATATATATATATATATATATATATATATATATATAGCTCTCTTTCTCTCTTACAAATTATTCTTTTCTTTGTTGGATCTCCTTTACTTAAAAAAATGTATTGACACTATTTTAATATTTTTATTCATTTTTTTTCTAATTTAGTTATTTCTTCTTTTTTACTCATTTACACACCCCTCTCCATCCGTTTTCTCTCTTCATCAAAAGACAATGTTATCAATCACAACAATTCTCGCGCCCAGTCAACTTTTGGAAGCACACCGTCTCCCTTCTGTGTTCATATCTCTCCAAACAACAGATCTTGGGCACTTGTGCGTGACAAGTTGTGGTAAAACCTTATAAAAGCTAGGATAAGGGATGGGTATAAACAAAAGGGTCCATTTGAAGGGATGCGATTGGTTTAAAACAGAGTAAAGGGATGGAGGCGGGCGAAGAGTAAGGGGATGAAAAGAAGCATGCTTAGTCTTCATGATAACACCGAAGCATAGTTGATCGCGTTTAAATGGATGCAAGCTAGCAGTATGAAAAGGAAGGTCAGAGAGAGAGAGAGAGAGAGAGAGAGAGAGAGAGAGAGAGAGGGGGGAAGAGAGAGAGAGAGAGAGAGAGAGAGAGAGAAGCAACATTTTGAATCTGTTGTTTTTCCGATCGTTCGTGTATGTATAAGTTACAGAGATTATGCGTGGGTCTGTTTCACAAGACATAGACTCTTTTCTAAAAAAAAAAAAAAAAACAGCAGAAAGATTTAGCCAACCTGTTCATTTGTATCGTTGACCAGGTCATATTTATGACCAGATCATATTTATGCTGAATTGGGAAGAAAGTCGACCGATTTCTTTATTGCATTTCAAATAAATAATTTTTATTGAAAAGTTCTACGAAAGAATATTAATTTCAGAAATAATTCTGCTTAAGGTTTCGAAAGTGGAAATATGGTATAATAAAATTATGGGGGTGTTTGTTCGCGCCTATGGAAATATGTCACAAAGTTTAACAAGGTTTTTTTTAATATAGACCCACAGAATATTGTGATAAGTGTTTCAGTGTGAACAGGTATGGTATAATAAATATATGGGATATATCTATTTTATTTTTACTTTCATCATATTTTGCTTTGGTTTTGATACCCCCAAATTCGAAGCTATCTCTTTACAACCGTTCCTTTTCATAGCCTATCATACTTTCATAAATAAGAGTCCATTTCTGTAGACTGTTTTTGAACCCAGTCAACGACGGGTACTTTTGCTAGTATATATATATATATATCAGGTTAATGAAAAAGTTCTTGCGGGTTTAAACTTTTAAATTCAGATGAACATATCTCGACTCAAACAAAAATGTATTGATCGAAATAAGCAACATCAGAATCAACACACTTTTGCCAACGCAAAACAAGTGTGTATTTTTGCCAATGACGTAAAGATGTTGCATTCTGGTGGCGATGAAGTCGCTGAAGGCGTTTTTGATATTACTTAAGTTTTTGAAGCATTTATCACACAGGAAGTTGTTGAGATGCTTGAAAAAGTAGTAGTCGGTAGGTCAGAAGTTTAGAGAGTATACCTATGGGGCAGAGTTTCGTGGCCCGATTCGTTCAACTTTGCCCGGTCGGTTTAGCAATATGCGATCGCGCATTGTCGTGGAGGAGAATTGGGCTTTTGTTGACTAATGCTGGGTGTTGTTATCGAAGTTTCTGATGCATTCCACCCATTTGTTAATAGTACTTCTCCGACGTAATAGTTTCGCCTGCATTAAAATAAACTATAATGGATGTGACCGGTTGCAGACCACCAAACAATCAGCATGGTTTTCTTTCGACTTCGGGAAGTATCGTGGAGCTTCAGCGGCGTATAGCTACCGATCTGATCGTCGCCGGTTGTTGTAAATAACCTACTTTTTATCACAATGTACAACTCGGTTGAGAAACGGGTCGTTCTTGTTGTGTAAAAGAATAGACAATGACACTTCATAACGGCGTTTCTGTTGGTTGTCGTTCAATTTGTGATGCATCCATTTATAATTTTTTTGTCTTTCTAATCAAAAGTGGTTGGAAATCGTCGTATACGTTACGTCTAATTCAGAAGCAAGTTCCCGAACAGTTGTGCGACTAAGACTAATTGATAGTTGCCAACATCCGATAGCCGACCACTACGCTCATCATTTTCAAGACGCTCGTCGCCGCCAAGAAATTACTTAAACCATCATTGTGCTGTAGGTTCAGTAGTGATTCCTTGGCCAAATGCTTCATTTATATCGCGAGCTGTTTCAGCAGCTTTTCGGCCTAACTTGAATTGAAATAAGAAATTTTTTTTTCATCTTGTATTCAACGTTCTGAAAAGACGACATAATTGACTTAAAACGATTGTAATTTAAACGATTATGAAGCGAAAAACACTCTTTAAAATGATGTATAAAGTAAAGGTATTATAATGAAAACTTATTTGAAAATGCATCATTTGAAATCAAAATTAAAAATTTTGAAAGAACCTTCTTGTCAACCTAATATCATGATTCAGTTTTGCTCTAAAAAGAAACATTTATTTTGAACGCGCCCCTGTCTTATAAAAGAATCGACATTTCATTTTATAGGATATGCCTTTCTGCTTGTGCGATGATAAAACTTCTCAGATGCACTCGTGGTGTTAAGTTGTTTAAACAGTTTAACTTAAGTGAAAATCGAACCGTTACTTCTTTAATCGAATTTTTTCGATTATCGATTTTTGATATTTCTCAGAGGCATTCCAATACAAAACCTCCATAAGAACAATCCTAGACACATGAAGTATCTCATGTTAAATTTCAAAAAGTCGGTCCAGTCGTTTCCGAGTCCATACGGAACGCACTCACATACACATACAAAGTTCCTTAATATATATATATATATATATATATATATATATATATATATATATGTGTGTGTGTGTGTGTGTGTGTGAGTGTGTGTGCGTATGCGTGTGTGTATGTACATGTGTATAAAGTCGGTCAATTTAGTTAATATGCGCAGATCATCATATAATGATTATATCACTCTGACAGACCTTAAAACATTGAAAAATAAATGTTTAAATTTCAACAGTATTTCTCGCGGTTAACGGTGGCCGAATGGATTAGGTTCTTACTACTGAAGTCAGAGATGGCATCTGTTGCCGGGTTCGAATCTATCGATCGATGTTAATTGTTACACCCTGCACTGATGATTTCCGAATGTGTCTGTAGGCATTTAATAATTATTATAGTAAATAGTTATATATATATATATATATATATATATATATATATATATATATATATATATATATATATATATATATATATATATATATATAAGCAAAATAAACGGCAGCTTCTGTAGGAAGGAAACTTTGTTGCCTTACCTTTCAATTTTCAATCCGTACTATAAAGCTTTTTCCCACGCACGCACGCACACACACACACACACACACACACACACACACACACACACACACACACGCGCGCGCGCACGGGTATTTGTGTGGTGTGTGTATCCATTAAAAGTTTACAAAGAGACACGTAGCACAATCAAAACAAGGTGTATTTTACCTCTCGAAATAGCAAAGTATCATCATCTTCCATCATCATTTGTTTACATGTCAACGGGCAGAATAAACTGTTTATCATTTTCCACGTGCGATTCACACTGGTTTACTTCCAGTTAATCTACCATTTGCTTTCTTTTTACAAGCAGGAAGCCATTACACTGACGTTGTTATTCTTTCTAGACTATTTAAAACTCAACAATCTGAATATAAAATCTTCAGCAAATAAAAGCCACAAAAAAGCTTCACACGATCCCGCGTTATTAAACTGTCTCAACTGTTGTAATGTAGAAGTGTTGCTATAAAACGGCAGATGTTAGTTTATGTATAAAACGGATTTATAGCATGCACTTTCCGTGTAATTACGATCTGACATCGTCAAGTGTGTTTCTTGCTTACCTTTCATTCAAACATCCTAAGATGGAGTACTGTTGCCACATCTGGGGAGGAGCTACTAAGAGTACTCTTTTCTGCCATGACAGAATACTAAACCGGCTTCGAAATTTGGTGGGCTAGGGCCTTTTCGCTCCCCTACACTATCTTTCTCACAGAAGATACGTTAGAATATATATTTGTTCGATTTTTATTTTTATGACAGGCAATCAACTGAGCTTCTATCTATGCCCCTCTTTCTAAAACATTCATAACAAACACTCGTCTAGATAAAAAAATTGTCAACAATTTCCCTTATTCTCTATTTGTGCCTAAAATTAAACGAAAATGTCATAATCAAAGTGTCTTTTCTAAAATTACCCGTCTGTCAAACAAAATACTTGGAGGGTGCTTCCCAGTTAACATGGTCGTTTTCAAGTCGAATGCAAGCAAATTTTTGTAGAGTCGTCCTTTTAAATAATTAAACTCTACCCAAGTTTCATCATTATCGATTATTACGGTATTGTCTCACTGGCCATCTGACACTCATTAACCCTTATCATTGAGCACCTTTTTAAAATACATAAAGTCAATCTGGCTTGTATTTTATAATACACGAATGCAAGAGAGCTATATGCTCAGTCCGTCAAATCCAAAGTAGCTGAGCAGCGGCTTGGTTCCCACCAGTTTTGGCAAATAGCAAACAGGATCCTGAACAGATGCGTGCGTTTCCTAACCATCATCAATGGACCTGAGGTCATCTCATCAGCATCAGACAAGGCCAAACTAATTACCAAGAACTTTGCAGCTAACTCTACCCTCTGCGACGAAGGTCATCAACTCCCCGTATTTCCTCCTACAACAGACAACACACTATTCAACATACAAATATCTGTCGACGAGGTCGCCAAACTAATCAAGAACTTTGATTCCAGTAAATCAACTGGCCCAGACGGCATTCCAATTATAGTGTTGAAAAAGCTTCGACCAGAACTTGCCCCCATACTTACAAAACTGTTTAAGCGTTGTCTTAAGGAGAAGTGCTTTTCAAAACCCCGCAAAACCTCGTCAGTATGCCCTGTATTTAAGAACTCAGGTGATAAGTCATCTCCCTCTCAGTACAGACCAATAAGTCTCTTGTGTGTCATGAGTAAGTTACTGGAATCCATATTAAATAAAGAAGTAGTCAACCACCTCAGCAGAAATAACCTTCTTAGTAACATGCAATATGGCTTCCGTTCTGCTAGATCTACAGCTGATGTATAAATCAGGGGAAAAAGATTTAAAAAAAAACGGTGTAAATAACCTTGTACGATTCCAAACCGGTGTTTCCTCGTACCGTTCCTTGTGAACGCATCCGCTGCGGTGTAAATGGGAAGCGGGGAAAGGAGGAATCTAATAGAGAGAAAAGATGTTGCAACTTCCATTGAATGTAACCGATTTTGGCAGTGGACTCTCACCGGAAAAAATATAGGAATGTACCAGTGTCGAGGAGCTGTAGAGTTAATGGGCCTATAGCACACCTCAGATAATGTGCTACTGTTTTTACGTATTACATTTGCATGTAATGTCATGATTTTTAATCCTATTAAGGTCAAAGTCGGAGGAGAAAAATTAGTTCATTTTACTTATATAGAGATATATTATCCTGTTTTTCTTTTTACAGAAACAGCATGTAATCCCTCATAAAATGACAGAACTCCTTCTCACTAACGCCGCAATTCGCACCAACTCAGCTTCTATGCTCTCTCCCCACTCTCCTTTTCTCTCCTCTTTCTCTCTTTCTCTCTCCCTTTCTTATTCTCTGCTATCAAACACCTGATTACACTGCACAGTTCCGGAGCAATATATGTGAAAAGGCGACACAACCACAAGAAAAATGCTGGGTGACTAAAAAACACGAAAAGTGATCGCCAGAAAATTGATGAAAGAGACAGAAACCGAAACTTAAAAAAAAAATGACAAACTTTAAAGTATCTGGACAGAATGGAAGACGAGAATTCTGGTTTTGAAAGTTCACAAGCCGACGTGAAAGACTAAGATAAAATTTAAGAAGATATATACGTGAAGCGAATGGGTGATTAAAGGAAAAACCATGTTAATCCCAAAAGACACAACAGAAGAAATTAAATGGCTAAATGGACATGTAATGAGATCATTTGGTGAACGCGAGACATGGATATGCTTCCTGGAAGCGGATACATTCAGGTTAATAGGGATATAAAGAGGTAGTTAAAAATAACACATGAGAACACGAACGCTTCTGGAAACAGAATCATATACCATAAATCTAATTAAGCCAACAAATACTTAGGCAGTATTTCTAGTAACATACTCTGCACTTTTCATCAACTTGACACAAAAAGAACTCAGATACTTTAATGAAAGAATCAGAAAACTAATGACAATTTATAACGCACTGCACCTGAAGATGGTTCTGATTGAATCTATGTAAGAAATGAAAAAAAAAAAAAAAAAAGACTGTCAAGTATTGAAATTATGTAAACGATGCAATAAAAGAAACAGAATAATATATCAGACAAAGATAGAGAGGCTGATTACTGCCGCAAGAATACTAAATAAACAACGTAGGAAACAGCAAAACGGAATATACAATAAGAGACAAAATTGGAATAAGGAAATTATATGGATAATTCAGAAAGGATACCGGATGTGAAAATAATAACAAAGAAGAAGAAAAACTTGCCAGATTGTATATTTCGTCGTCCCAACAGTACTGGAATAAATATATAGAAAATACTACAGAGCCAGTCACAATGAAGATGTGATCCCTCTATTGACCGAGTAGACTTCTTTATCTTTATAACGCTTACATGCGCATGAATTATTGTAGTCATATCTGGGGTGATGCACCACCAACTAGTCTCTCCCTCTGAACAGAGTGCAACAAAGAGTCTCTAACCTAATAAATCCCACACTGTCTATCAAACTACAACCCCTGTCTCATTGCCACAATTTTTCATTTCTGTGCCTGTTTTACAACATACTTACATGGAATGTGCTCCTGCGAACTTGCTGCACTTGTATGCAATGAATGAAAATACATTAGAGAAACCTAACTAACAGCAAAACCCCACCCCTTTACTGTATTTGTCCCAGATTCTGAAAAATATTCTACTCCAATAGGTTATCTTCTCGAAGAGCTTACTTTCGAACTTCCATTCTTGCTCCCTTTTTTAACGACTGTGCCAACATATAGAAATTTGAACTTAATATGAAAATATATTTTGCTGTCCAATTCCCCACTTAGTGTGCCTCCTATAAACCTGGCCCTAATCACAGACTCCCATTAAGTTTTAGTGGCTATGTGTCTTATTTATGTTGTATAAAAGTAAAAAAAAACAACTAAAAATAATACTGTGAGATTCATCGACTTCAAATCGAACGACTTGTACGATAATTGACCTGAAGTTGAGACGATTAACGACTGTGATTAAGAACAATAACGTTGAAACAATAGTTGAACGCATTAGTCGAGGAAACCAAAGACAGAAAAAAATGGCTAGTTGAAGAAGAGTGTCCTGATACACGTGTGCATCTTTGCATATCACTTGAATGATTGGCTCTATGTAGACGAATCTTATGCAGCGTTAAACAAAAATAATGGCCGCCTGGTCGTGCGCATGCGTCATAAATGATAACGAGGTCGGTGTAAAGGAATGATAAAACAGAAAGCAAAAAATAAAGATCTTTTTCGTCGACAAGATCTGCCTGCGTAAATGTTTGCATATGAAAATGAATTGATTATTGCCAAGGTAACGGAAGAAACTAAAAGAACACGAATAACATATTGTCTAGTTTGCTAGATTTGAAGAAACTTTTTACAAAAGCCCAACTATGATTAAATTACAAATAGATGTATAAATTTCAACAGCACTGTACACGAATGAGAATACTGATCGAATCTATGTAAAAAAAAGAAAAGAGGAGGGGAAAATACTGTTCAGTATTGAAGATTATAAAAAAGATGCAAAGTGAAAGGGCCAGAAAAATACATCAGACAAAACACAGAGGCTTATTATCGTCGCAAAAATACTGTCTGGATAAACAATGTGATGTAACAGCGAAACAGCAGAAAAATGGCAGAAGCAAAATGGAAAGAAAATCAGTTATATGGATGATTTAGAAAGAAGGCGAGAAGTGATCATAATAACAAAGAAGAAAATAACTGATACATTGTATATTTCGTCGTCCCAATAGTTCACAAGGTGAAGATAAAGGAGACAAAACAAAACAAAGCGAATATATAAAATTTATGAGGGCGATGAGTAGAATAAGGAACATGAAATAATCACGGTTACTATAAAAAATAAAATTATAGACGAACGAAAGAAATAATAAAAAATTCATAAAATCTGGACTTTTAATAAACAATCTCCAAACTTAACCGTTAATTCAAATGATACAAAAAGCGTTACTTATTAAGGACCCGACATCAGTAGCGATTAAGTTAGCTAGTGTGAACTTTGACAATGGTCAGATTAGTACATGTCACAATGACCTTAATCTGCAAAAAGAATCGTACTCGGAAATGGGTGACGCTAGGACAAGGCGGGAGCAACAGAAATCAGAATACGGTGAACAAAACAAAATCGAACCATCACGATTGACGAATAATGTCACGTTTTGCGAATAAGAGAAAATAAAGTTTTTCAAATTTGTTCTTTCTTCAGGAAGCTATACGAACGAGACACTGCTAATGATATAGAAATCTGATAATCTAAACAAATGTTATCGATGTCTCTGTCCGTCTGAGTCATGCATTTAAGTTAGAAAGCGAGTAAATAATTATTATTTAGTTTATTTCTCTCTCCTAAGTCCATTTCAACCAATAAAACTATGAAGAAAACACAGTGAACGTCTCTTTGCGTCTTTCATTCATGAAAAGTGTTATTCGCTCAAGTTAAACAGACAGTCACTAAACGAAATGGCTATTCGTGGAACGCGGCGAAGAGAAACACCGATGATGAAGAGAATAAAAAGTCTAAGTGTAAAAACTCGCACACATATGTATAATGAACTGTTTAGTTTATTGATTACTCGTTGTTGAAAATATAAATGTAGTTATCTATAACTCCCACTCTTTGATATCAAATTGAACCCTTTTACTTAGTGTCAACTTCATATTCCCTTTATCGTTGTGAGTTCATTGACTGCCGTCAGCATGTTAAAGCACATGTTTCAGCAGAAAATCGTGTCGGACCCACTAATTGTTGACGTCTGTTTCATTTCATACGAACTGAAGATTCCTGTTTAGCAATCATTCTGACAGACCAGGGGCTGATTTGTCATCACCAGTCCTTCTTTTAATAGTATGAGATATGGCCCGGCTCTGCCCTAAAAGGCTCACTCTCTCATGTATTACTTTGTCTTTTGGAAAAGATTATTGATGATCGCATGAATCCCTTCTGGAAAATGCCAACGGATATAGTTACGACTATATTGCACCCGCCACATGGCTTCTTCGGGATTGCGGGCGTTCGCCACCATTTTTTTTAAAACCATATTTTGTTACAGTATGAAGCAAATAAATGCCAGATTGGTTGATCGTCAAGATCAAAGTGTTGTATATATTCATCTCGTCAAGAACCTCGTCGATCATATTTCACATATTGGCTCGTGTCTGATCTTGTCAAAGATTGTATTAAATTGCTCGGCTAATTTATTTTACTGTCTGGTAGCAGGACGATTTGAGCTCACTACACTATCAGATGACATGGGCATAACTATCACGATTTCGTTCGATTGTTTACTAGTTAGTTCAGCTGCTGACAACCTGTTAATCCTTCACCTTTTTAGAACAGTTTCTCATTCAGTTCTACAACCGCATTACGATTGGACTATTTCCCCTTCATTCAACTGAACCGTCCTTTAACCGCTGTATGACGTCGACAATTCAATAATCGTTTTGGAAGCAACTGAACTAATTGTTCGCAAACGCACATTTTTTTTTTTTATTACATTTTCACCCCAAACAAGGCAAATTGCCACTTTGGTGTAGGGGGCTACTATCAGGGGCAACAACTACTGGGATACTATGTAGGGATTTGGGCAGCAAGGTGTCGGTTCACGTTACACTTGAACTTCTGCACGTCAGTACTGTTGGGGAAGCAGGGACCTGGAATGGAATTCCAGAGTCTTGCGGTTCTGGGGAAGAAACTATTGGAGTAAAAAGATCTTTTACATCTAGGGATCTCTACAGTGTGGGGGTGGGATCTAGTAGCCTGTCGGGTTTGTCGAGGGTGCTCGCGTCGTGGGGGCACAAGTGATTGCAGTTCGTCAGAGCATTCACCACTAAAATACTTGTAGAAAAGGCAGAGTGATGCAACATTTCGTCGATGGGACAGAGGCTGAAGCTTAGATGCCAGTTCAGAGCCTATCAGGTTTGCGACTCTCTTTTGAACCTTGTCAAGGAGCGAGAGACTAGTAGCAGATGCACCAGCCCAGATGTGGCAGCAATACTCCATACATGGGCGAATGGTGGCCTTATAGAGGTACAGGATACTTTCGGGTGTTAGTAGTTTTCTAGCACGGTAGAGAGAGCCTACCTTTCTTGCAGCGGCCCTGGCAATGCCTTCAATGTAATTGTTCCAACTCATGTTTCCTGTGAACGTTAGGCCAAGGAGTTTGAAAGATGGACTCTCAGATAAAGAGTCGTTGGCCATTGCTATGGGTGGTAGAGAGGGTTTCTTGTAATTATTGAATGAAACTAGTTTAGTCTTGGCAGCATTAAACGCGACCAACCACTTTTGTCCCCATTCCACGACAGATTGGAGGTCTTCCTCTAGTGTTTCTGCCATTTCTTTAGAAATGTGTTCATTCGTCTTCCTGTCGTGTCTGCCATAGAGTGTAGTGTCATCAGCATATATACCCATCTCAGAGGCAATGTTGTCGGGGAGGTCATTTATGAATATCAGGAACAATAGAGGTCCAAGGATAGAACCCTGGGCACTCCCGCATTTATATCATATTGTTTAGATGTGCGACCGTCGAGGACTACCTGGATTTTTCTCTTATCTAAGAAGGATTTAATTATGTTAAGTATTCTACCAGTGATACCGTATGATCTGATTTTACTGAGGAGACCCTCATGCCATACCCTGTCAAAAGCCTTAGATATATCTAGAGCTACCGCTCTGCCTTCCCCCGCTTTGTCCAGTGAATGGTATATACGTTCAGAGATCACAGTGAGGATGTCTGCTGTGGAACGGGCTTGTCTAAATCCATATTGTTTGTCAGTCAGTAGTTTAGCATCTGTAAGATGATGGACTAGAGCATGGTTAATTATGGTCTCAAATATTTTGGCAAAAAGTGGGAGGAGACTAATGGGGCGATAATTTGATGGGTCTGTCCTTTCGCCAGAATTCGTGAATACTGGTACAACAGAAGCAGTTTTCAAACAGCCCGGAAAGCAAGCTTCATTAAGACATTTGTTGTAGAGTTTGGAGAGAACTGGAGCTACTTCGGCTGAGCACTTTTTTAATAGCACAGCTGGGATAAGATCGGGTCCACATGCTTTTGAGGTGTCAAGGTTTTTTATGATAGCACCTGAGCAGGGGTGGTTTTCAGATCGTCTAGTGTGGCGTCTGTCCGCATAGGAAAGTCAGGTAGGGGGTGGTTGGAAGGGTCCAGTGTGGAGTTTGAGGCAAACCGACTGGCAAGCATGTTAGCCTTGTCGGTTGCTGAGGAGACAACCTCGTGATTGTTGGTTAGTGGGGGAATTGTTGATTGCCCATTATTTACTACACTGTTGTAGATTTTCCAGAAGTCTCGAGTTCCTAGTTTTTGTGCTTCGATGCGCTTTTTAGTGGTTTCCGTAAATTCTCTCTTAGCTGTCGCTATTTCTTTCTTAACGTTATTTCTAGCTTCTATATACTTCAGTCTGTTTGAACTGGACTTATGTCGGTTAAACCTACGGTATGCATGCTGCTTTTGAGTAATGGCAGTTGCACAAGTCGACGTAAACCATTGGGGAGAGTGGGGCTTGCTATAAAATTTCCGCATGGGAACATGCGCTTCGATTGCAGTTTTGAACCAGTCAGTGGTCTCGTTTGCACATTGTTCAGCAGGGAGAGAGAAAATATTTTTCCATGGAGCATCTCTAATTAGTTCCCTGATGGCTTCCCAGTCAGCCTTATTATAATATCTCGTTGTTTTGAGCACTGGCTCTTCAGTTTTGGGTCTAGAGTTTAGGGCGATTTCAACCATTATCATAATGGAGAAATAAATTCGTTATTTCAGTAATCAACTAAATCACTGTATTTTTAACTTTTTTTTATCCATTGCCGTATTTTAAGCGTTTCTCAAAAGTGAAGGGGCCAATCATCATTAGGGCTAGGACAGCAGCATATTCTTTTCATTGTTTGGACTCTCGAGTGTGTATGCGTTTATATCTTATATGTTTTTATATAGAGTGATGTGGTTCTCGGTTGATTAACGGTGTCTAACTGTGTCGGATATATACTCGAGAGTCAAAACAATTATGAGAATGTTCTGTTGTCATAGTCCTAATCATTCATGCATCGGTTTATACATTATATTCATGTATCGCAGATAAATTAAATATAAGCATAATTTGTGAAGCATAAATTTGTATGAAACTATTTTATTTTATTTTATAGATGCATATTTAACACACTATCGATTAAATGTAAGGTTCTGCTGGATGATTTCTACTATACAATACGATACAATGGAGTTTATGTATTACTAGCGGGGGGTACCCGGCGATGCCCGGGTGTCTTGAGGTAAATCAAAATTCCGAGGGGGGGGGGTTAAATAAAAAAATATGTTTTGGTAGGTAAGTATGAGAATCGAACCCGTACCCTTGAGTTGGAAATTAATGTGTGAAAAAAAAACAAAACCGGACGACGTTACCCATTAGGTCACCGCGACATACATACAGCATATCCAGGTTTGAATTTATTTACTGAACTATAAAAACAGGCGTGCGCAATAAAAGTTAACTCTGCTGCTTCCATTTGACCTAATTAAGAAGGTCAAATAGAAGTCACTGTTTTTGTTTTTTCTCCCAACAGATGTTGTGGGGAGGGGAACCAGCTCTCAATTGTCCAGATTGAATAACAATTGTCTGATATACAACATTGATCAAAGCTGATAGCTTCTGGACATTTCCCGTTGTTCGTTGTTTACTTTGAATTAGTTTCGCTTTTTATACGAAAAAGCCTCATCAACATGCGAGAAGCCAAAATAGGAATAATTTTGTAAAAGTCGACGTAAATAAATCTAGATGCGACGCACTTTCCCAAATCGTACATATTATTATTTAGGACCCATATAAACAGCTGTAAGCGATCGTAACGACATCGGAACCGTGTGTGAGAAAAGCCTTTTGAAGACATACACGAAATGGTCACACACATTTTGCCTTTTATATATATATATTATTATTATTATTCATCTGACTACTGTTCTCATTTGAGTGTGATTTTCACAACGTTTCGGTCGATATAACCTCCGACCTTCTTCAGGTGTATCTTGTTGAACTCGGGAATGTTTCGGTCGAAATTCCGCTCGAAATTCTGTCCAAATTCCCGAGTTCGACAGAAACATTCCGGAGTTCGACAAGATATACCTGAAGAAGATCGGAGGTTATATCGACCGAAACGTTGTGAGAATCACACTCAGGATGAGAACAGTAGTCCGGTGAATAATAATACATGTAACCAATCCTCATCTCAAAAAATCAGAAACGACAATGGAGTTTGTAAATATATCCGCTGAACCGTCTGTAAAACGTTGAATAGCGAATATAGCAGGAAGACATACCTGAAAATATAATCGGAAATACGGCATACATCATCCACTATGACTATGCAATTCCTGCAGCTGCCTACTTAAAAACAAACTAAGCTATTAAACCTGGCATAGTGACATGAGACAAAAAGGCGAAAAAAAAAGACATCTTAGTAGAAGTTAGTGCCCCCTTGGGTTAAACAGAGCTGAAAAAAAAAGATAACAAAATACCTCGGTATCATGTGTGACATTAAAAGAAACTAGAATACTAGAAAAACCTCCAGCATTCCAGTAGTTATAGGACAACCGGACTCATGAAAAAGAATTTAAAAACTACCTGGCAAATATACCCGATGAACCAAGTGTAAGAGAGATACAAACAATTTCACTTAAAAAAAGGACGGTTAGAATCTTAAAAAAGATTGGAATCTATGAAATAACAATTGAATGTCTGGCATCTGATAGAATACTTAATCTCTAGTTAGAACAAAATGATAAGAAAATTGAGATATAATGTTGATCTATATAATTTGTACAAAAAGTAGTTAAATTCGTTTCTAATGTATTCATCCAATTATATGAAAAGTAAATTTAAAGCACCACTAAAACGAAACGAAGCAAAGTAAATTTTAGTAAATGTCATTTTGCTCCTACGAGCTGGCAACACTGGTACCTCGTCAATGTTAATATGCCGTTGATATTAATACCCGTCGATATTAATACCTCGTCTAATCCGACAAGCAGCAAACTCCCACTCTTTCACTTTAGAAATCCGATGCCGGAGAGTCTTCTACTATTATAGTTTCTTCCCTCAAACTGCTAGACTTTGGAATTCCCTCCTTGCTTCTTGCTTCCCCGACTGTATTAATATGTAGAAATTTAAATGTAATGTGAACAAACATCTTGCTGTTCAACTCCCTACTATAGCCATTGTCCCTAATTCATAATAGCGCTGTGCCTTGTATGGGGATAAATATAAATTAAAAAAAAAATCGTAAAGTTACCAGTTCCGTTTAGAAATCCCGTGCCGCCGTTTTTTCATGACTGATTAATAATATTATATTTTTGAATACAGATCGGACTTAGTTACTTAATATTTACCTAGATTTTAAGAGTGTTATACCAACGTTGTCATTTGTAAAAGAATTGATTAAACGCATTCACAATGTTTTCTAATTTTGTCGATAATCGATAAATGAAGTTCGAAACCGAAAAACCAATCAAATCAGACAACAATTGATCTGCTACGAAAGAAAACCGCAAATCTATTTTTGACAAAACTGAAAAAAAAAAAAAAAATCCACAAATATTCGATATTTTTTAATTTCTCTAAATCGATTTTAGTGTAAATCTAAAAATCAATTTTTATATGAATTCGATTAGTTCGATTATTTTTTTTTTTTACTTGCAGATTCACTGCTTATCAAGGCCCGGAGGCCATCCAAGGATAAGGGTTAAGTGTTAGAGAGATGGTAAGACAAGATCAGTCATAGGGGAACCTGGGTAGGACTAGATTATCTAAATAGACGGTTCAATAAGAATTTATTCACATTAGATATTAGACGACTATGTTATAGTAAGCCGGGAAGCAGACGAACAGTATTGTCTTCCACAGTTCTAGGAAATAAGCTATGCTCATAAAATTTTCGTTTAGTTTTGAGCACACATACGGAGTGAGGAAAGTTGTTTGGGGTTGTTTCAGTATTATCAATCTATTAAAAATAAAAATAAAATTAAAAATTAAGAAAGCCAATCCCGTAAATTGTTAATAAAAACAAGCTTTTTTGACTTTGTTTTTATTCAAACCGGAAGTTGTAAACCGGAACCGGATAGACGCTTTGAGTTTTATATATATATATATATATATATATATATATATATATATATATATATATATATATATATATATATATATATATATATATGAAAGGATGTCAGGTTGATGGCTATGACAATGTAGTCTTGTAGAAGAACACTGTTGGGTACGAGACAAGGAAATGAAAGGAATACTGATAATATTAAAAAATCTCAATAATTTTCAATAATAAAATATTTATTTATCAGCACAATATGTCGCACCAGTAGAGTAGCGTTGTGTAAAATTCTCCAATTTCTTTCCTTTCTTTTGTTTTATTATCTTACTTTCTCCGTTTAATCAAAGAGCATTCTGATTTCACCTTTAGCATCTGATAATTTTGTTTTTGTAATTGACGCTTTAAACACGAAATTCAAACAGAATCATCAACATGTTTCCGAATGTTTTTTTGGATGAGGATTGATAATCCATATTATTTGGATTATTTTAACTATTGTTCTCATCTTGAGTGTTATTCGCACAACGTTTCAGCCGATGTAACCTGCGACTTTTTTCAGGTGTATCTTTTCGAACTCGGTGTCTAACATCGAAGATCTGTACGAAATTTCGAACGGAACTCTTTATTTAATACAAGGGGATACATTGCCCTTGTTCCGTAATTTACGTAATTTACAGTTGTATATTTAGTATCGACTGCACTGAAGACTGAACCTTAAACCTTAAGAAGAGTGTCGCTTAAAATTGAATGTTACCTAGTATATTATCCATTACGCCACTGGTCCTTGCGATTTTAAATTCGACAACTTCAGTGTCACGTAGTAAGACATGATTTGATTATTTCAAATTCCAATAATGGATTTCGCCGCGTCCTATTATATTCAGATTGGAAATCAACCATCTCCGGTGGGAAATATTTGAACACATACTTCACCCCTCAACTTCCATGTATTTGTAAAAGATTGACTTGTGTTCTCCTAATCGTATACAATTAATGATCCACAAGACTTTCTCCAAAAGATATGATGTTTATTTGTCGTAACACAGACAAAACGAAGCTTTTTTTCACCAATTTAAAATAAATTTGCACATCTGAAAGATTAGCATATCTTTAACGGGTCAAATGTTGAGTCATTTTCTTAAATGAATAATTACATAAACAGGTGTTTGTTATTTCAATAAGAAAACTATTCGAGTAACGATAAACATAATGTCGATTATTAAAACCAATACAAGACTGCTTTAGCAAAAGGTAATTGTTGAATAGCCTCTTTTTATGCTTATTCAAAAGCAATAAAGAATATATTATTTTTCTCTTTAATTACTCGATTGAAGTTTTTCACGATTTAATTGGTCTGAATGCGTTTAACATAAGGATCTACTGACTTAATGGTTTCCCTAAAGACGTAAGGTTAAGATCTGCGAATTTCATTTTTGGTTCATTAAAAAAATACTCCTAGTTCCAGTGTTAACATCACAATTCGTTAGTGAATTCTTAGTAGTAAAAAAATAGTAAAAAAAGGATATGTGTTTCGTATACATACTATGTGCTATAAGTGTAAGCGTCCACTTCGTGGAGCCTTTTGGTTCATTAGCTAAAGTTTTAATAAAATCAAACCTAAATAAAAACAACACACACACTCTCCCTCTCTCCCCCCATCCCCATATATATATATATATATATATATATATATATATATATATATATATATATATATATATATATATATATAAACAAGGCAATGGGATGAAATGTTTACCCGATACAAGCAACGGTAAACTTCAATCTAATATAAATATTAATATTTATATATTAATATATTAATCCCAACATAATCAAAACAGCTCCATACAAACACAATAGAGAGTAGAGCTTATTATTAGATAAGAAATTAAAATTTATAATTAAATTTATTTTTTGACAGAATACTCCAAAATTTTCAAAATCCTTATTTCTCAGAGTTTCAAAGAATACTATTCTTGCTACTATTCTCATCTAATGAATACACACACACACACACACACACACACACACACACACACACACACACACACACACACACATATATATATATATATATATATATGAGAAAATAATAAACTTTATCTTGTATTCTTTGTGTACGAACAATAAATGTTGTAAATCATAATTTGTAAAGTTTTAACTCACTTCCTATATTGGTGCCCCCCCACTCTCTCTCTCTCTCTCTCTCTCTCTCTCTGTCTCTCGTTTAAATTTAAATTCTGAACACACCCACATACATGATGATTTATGATTGCAACGTCTTGTCAGACGAGTGCCACTCCCTCAGACATTTAAAATCCATGAGCCCAAATTCCTGAGGGAGTATCTATACAAATATGATGTTACAGAGTCTTAGCTTTGTACAACAGCTAAGTCTCTCTCTCGGTTCAAAATGTTGAGATCCAGCAACAAGCAAGAGCAAGATAGCCATCAACAAATTAAACTGCAGACCAGCTTAATGCGGGTAATGGCCTTCCGCTTTATGGTTTTTTAAATCAGAGATTTGCTTCTCCTAGAAAGGTTGCCTTCACCACGGCTTACGGGAGCCCTCTCCACCCCAATACACATATACACACACACACAAATATACACGGTGCTAGTTGGCCGTTGACCCAGAAAAAGAGTTCATTCGCCCACATACATACATACATACATACATACATACATACATACATATGTGTGGGTATGTGTAAGATTTTTTTATTCATTTTCTTACTTTTCGAGTAAAGTTTTTATTTATTGCGTTTTTCATTAAACTTAATCGTAATCGATTTCCGCTTATTCTGCAAATAAATTCGGCAATCACATTCTTTTCGATTATCTTAACCGATCCTGAAATAATTCAATTTAATTAATTACTACTTTTCCTCTTATAATTAAATAGATTTTTCTCTCCTTCTCAAAGTTATATATCTTTAGAGATTGTAGTCGATTCCTGACATTACAATTTCAACTGTAATTCATTTCTGCTTGATAAAGGGTAAATTCACTGTAAAAATTGAAATGAAACCAACAAATAAATTAGCATGATAAAGAGGGGGTCCATTCTAAGTACAATAGAACCCCGGGATACGGCATTAAACATTAGATGCAAAATACAGTACCGTATATCATACACATGCATATAATCAATAGCATTATAAATAACACCGTAAGGCGGTGAAAATATTGTAACCTGGAACCGGAAAACATGGTATTCTATTTCGTAACCTGGAAAAACCGTATCCTAGGACTACCGTATCCCAGGGTTCTACTGTAGTGAAACTAAATATTTAGTTAGAGATTCTAGTCTGAACGTTAATTCTTTTTTTCTGATTTACACAAAATGTATTAGTCGAAATCAAATAATGAATGAAAATGACAGAATGTAATTTTACGTAAATAGTATTTGAATCGAACGTGAAAAGGTGATGTGGTAGAAACTTCTACTCGAAAGCAGGGGATGAGGTTTGTCATCCTGTGAGTTATAGCTGAAGTAAGTAGAAGTATAATGCTAATGGTGATAATTTGACTCATCTGTTCTTTTTTTTATAGGAGTCGCTCCAAACAAGGTTTTAACCCCCTAGATATAAGGAGTATAAAAATACTCCAAGGCCAAAAACTAATCAAGTATTAAATTGATGGATTCCGACTCAGAAAACAGCAATTCTTTCTCCTTTCTCAGAAACATCGTATCCGGAATGTGAAAAGAACTAAAGAACAAAATAGGGGACGAGGCTGCCAAAAGTGAATTCCGAGTCCGTTTTCTACTTTATTTTACGAAAAATTAACACTTTTACGTTATTTAATGCCGAAATTAAATATATATTGTAAGATATATATTTTATATGATTACCTGAATATAACTTGCTATTTTATCCATAACAAGAGGGTGTGGGTTCATGTCTTTCCCAATTGTCTTAGTGTTTAAATGATATCAATAAGTGGTGCATGATAATGATTATGGCGATGATGATGGTGGTGGTGGTGCTCCTGACGATGACGACGACGACGACTACGATGATGATGATGATGATGATGATGATGATGATGATGATGATAATGATGATGATGATGATGATGATGATGATGATGATGATGATGATGATGAAAAAGAAAAAATCTGAATGACTACAAACATGAATTACTCTCTATAACTTATATAAAACGGAAATCCCTAATGATGACTTCTCACCAATATCCTAGTCTAAACACGAACTGTTTCATATGATACACCAAATTGTGGTTTGTAGAATGACTACTGCTAGCATGTACTAAAATATAAATATAAAATAAAATAGACTCTAAGCGTACCGGAACTACATAGAAAGAATTCAATGTTTAAAGAGGTTAATGAAAACAGGATGGGTGACAATCGAATTACAAAATGTTAAATAAAAGATTATATTTCGAAGTGAAATTTTTTTATGAAATGAAAAAGAAGAATGCGGAATTAGTGAAAAGACAAAATATTTGGTAAATCCACATAATCTTATTCTCTATTTCTAAGATGAACAGTGCGAGATCAGATACAAGGTGCAAAAGTTTTTGGCGATACATATTTTTATTACCTTACATATAACCATAATTAATTATACCGTTTTCTTTCAGATTATTTAAGCATCATTTATATTTTTCTGCAATATTCTCACCCATGCTCTTCAAAAAACGATTTTCTTTAATAAACAAAAAAATTACTCCATCGCCCATAATCATAATACTCGTCTTTACACAACACTACTGGGGGAATTTGATTACAAAATCTTGCTCTATCCTGCATATGTAGATGACATCGGATTATTATTTATTTTGAGGATTAGAAAATCATTTAAATGGCACCAGAGGAGATTGAACATGAGTTAGATACATATTTTACATCAAAACGTCAGCTAAACTTCAACCGCTGTCCCATCGACGAAACGTTGCATCCCTCTGATTGTTTTACAAGTACTTTTATAGTAGGTGCTCCGATGAACTACAAGTCTTTATAGCCCCTCGATGTAAATACCTCCGACAAACCCGACAAGCAGCAAAATCACACCCCTACACAGTAGAAAACCTTAGATGTAAGAAAGCCTTATACTCTAATAGTTTCTTCCCTAGGACTGCCAAATTGTGAACTCACCTTCTAGGTTCCTGCTTGCCTGATTACATGACATGCAGAAGTTCAAGTATAATGCAAACAGACATCTTGCTGCTCAACTCCCTGCATAGTATCCCTGCAAATTATGTCCCAGATAGTAACCCCCTACATGACAGTGGCACTGTTCCTTGTTTGGGTGAAAATGCAATAAAAAAACGTAAAGAATCTTACAAGCAAGACATTTATAAGTTCATTGACAGATGGAATCAAGTTATAGAGAGTAAATGTCTTTATAGTTATGAAAAGATTTTCAAAACACATATTTTTTACAAGATAGAATTTTATAGTCGGCAAAATCTTTTGCACTGACCTTATAATAATAATGGTGAAGGTTTGAGTCATCCTCCCTTGTCAAAGTGAAGGAAGAGTTGTAAAATGGCGGCAATAGGAACATTACACATGCGTATTTTTCTGCCTTTGTTTATTCGAGTTGCTTGCCTAGTATCACATAGGACACAACAGCCAGGCAACAAAAAAAAAAAAAGAAGAGAAAAAAGAAGCAGAATGATGAGCCATTGAAACTTAGTAAATCCTGCTCTGATCCAATATTTCTAGATAAAGACGGTAACTAATCATCGCACGATAATATATAAGTGTTGGGGCAAAAAATCACGACACTGTTGTAGAAATAAATTTAGTCAATACACGATTGAATCCACTTGTAACGCTTGAGTGTTTAGTCCGATGAAAGGATGAGTCGCAGAAAGCGGACAGCAATGCCAGTAAGTTATTGACCATGCATGGTACACTGCACAAAAATAGCGATACAAATAGTTTATACAAACCAATAAAGATTGAAGGATGAAGCCTGATGAGTTGTGAGGATCTTATTATCGCAGAGAAAAATAACATTGCATGGGACATTGAACACTCAACTGAACCATTGTAAGTTAAGGTATTAAGTGATTTGAATCACGGGAATTTTGTTACTGAAAACAACCAAGAAGAGAGTAACGAGGAAACCAGTTGGGTGGGAAGGGAAATCTTTGCTCACTTTATAAGAGAGATATGATAGGTGTTGGTTGTCAAGTGGTTAATGACACGGAATGATGACCTGGGTGTTCCAAGTTCGAATCCAGTTCATTTCACAAAATCAATTTCACTTAGGATACTGGCAACCTTCACGTGACTCTTTCCGTAAGTAAAGGAATCTGACAAGAAAAATATCGGGAAAACCAATGCTAACAATAAAATCTCCGGGTTCATACGACATGATGATGATGGTGATGAAGAGATACATATAAATAACTAGCGCCGGAAAAAAATGACATACAACTTATGAGATTGTCGGAGTGACTTCCTCATCTTGGTTGTTATAGTCACAACGTTTCGGCCGTTTTACCCTCCGGCCTTCATCAGGTGTTTTGTATCGAACTGGGGAACCGTTTGTTAGGAGTCTCGAACCCAACCCTTTATTATTATTACGGGGGTACCGTGTTCGGACTCCAGCTAGGCTCTGAGGTATAGTTACTGATTCTCTGTTTTGAATGTTACTTTTTTACTGCTTTCGTTCAGGATTGAACTCAGCACCTTTGGGTAACTGTAAACTTTGATACAACGTCTAGGACCACTCGGCCATATGTCCTAGTGACATATATCATATGTTGTATCAAAGTTTACAGTTACCCAAAGGTGCTGAGTTCAATCCTGAACGAAGGCAGTAAAAAAGTAACATTCAAAACAGAGAATCAGCAACTATGTCCCAAAGCCTAGCTGGAGTCCGAACACGGTACCCCCGTAATAAAATAAAGGGTTGAGTTCGAGAGTCCTAACAAACGGTTCCCCAGTTCGATACAAAACACCTGATGAAGGCCGGAGGGTAAAGCGGCCAAAACGTTGTGACTATAACAACCAAGATGAGGAAGTCAGTCCGACAATCTCAATCAATGAAAACACCTCATCTCAAAAATACAGACAATTACTATACAACTTATGCTCTGACAGTGTTCGTACTAATATTCATATAAACTCATGAAATAATCAGTAATTTAATTTTTCGAGTATAAATTATTTACTTTTACTCTTTATTCGACCCAAACAAGGCATATTGTCACGTGGACATAAGGAGCTACTATTTGATGTCATGCCTACAGAGGGCGCTGTGTAGAGAGATGGACAGCAAGATATCTGTTCACATTACATTAACATTTTTGCATTTCGATACAGTATGAGAAACAGGAAACAGAAAGGGAATTCCAAAGTGTAACAATTCGAGGAAAGAATTCCTGGCATCTTGGGACCTCTGCAGTGAAGGGTTGAGATTTTTCTGGTTGTCGGGTTTGTCAGGAGTATTTAGGTTGAGGAGGCGCGATTGCTGTGTTCATCAAAGCGCATTCCATTAAAGTACTTGTAAAAATTATCATTTCTGATGACAAAAATAAAATTTTTTACGAACATTTTGCTTACAGTGGATGATTTATTTTCGAATTTATTTAAGACAATCGTAGCCTAACTTGATATTTTCTTTCTCGCTTTTTTATTTGTATTGAAATCGTTTGACAAGGCGTAAAGCCACTTAATGTAAGGAGCTAACGAGAACGAAAAATGATTATTGCAAAGAAGGAGATGTCTATTGATTATACTATATATATATATATATATATATATATATATATATATATATATATATATATATATAGTATACTCACTGAGACACCAACTTTGAGCTTGATCATTACCAGGTAGGTTACTATTTGGATATATCAGTCACTGTATATAGGATGCCAAAAGCCTAACGCCGTCACTACCTCTGACCTAGATATACATGCGACTGAGGACCTTTTGGGAATTGATACTTCTTTGAAATTTCCTCTTTCGTATGGAGCCGATTCAATTCGTCCAGACTATTGGATTTTAGACGAAACAAACAAGAAAATTATGATATATCATCAATGAGTTGGAAATGTTGGCGTACAAGAATAGAATATGAATAGATATGTCATGCTATAAACATAGCGATTTACTGGAAACTGTATTGGAATTATAAAGGTTGAACTGTTTTGCTATGTTGCAAGACTGATATTCCCTACATTTAATAAATATAAAGTGCATGATTTGCCTGCTTATTGGCCTGTGCTTTTTTTTAGTTGATAGTTTTATCTATAAGAAGGGAGAAGAGCAAATTACAACGATAGGATCACTTCAAAAGAAAAATTAAGAAGTTATGATCCATAAAGAGAGTAAGACTTGGATTCCTTTACGAGTAGTTCGTACTAAAAACTTAAAAGTGAATAAAGACAATTGGTTTCAATGAAAACCAAATGACCTAAGAAGTGATTTTAAAAGGGTCCATTTGGTTCACTTGGGAACAAGGGACGTTTCCGAATTAAACTCTCGTAAAATTTTTTGGATATGTGGCGCGGTTATATATATATATATATATATATATATATATATATGTATATATATATATATATATATATATATATATATATATATATATATATATATATATATATTAGCTCCACTGCCTTGTGAAAGATTTGGGAAAGGCAAAGGCTAAAATGCTTAGTGAGTAAACCCCGAGAAAAAAATCCGGTTTGGAGTCCCGATAGATGGTTGGTGAAGCACTGCAACAACTTTCCGGTAACTTCTGCAGCTGCGCTGGTTCCGACTGTACCGACTTGCCTTTTCGGACTTTGTCTGCAACGCCGAGTGGAGGAACCTGGTAACTGAACGAGTATAGGTCTCCTTATCACTTGCCCAGCTTGCATCCGGGGAACACATTCCAGCTTCGAAGTGATTAGCCACAGCAGATAATGCAGTGTTTCAGACTAGATGCAGTGGCATTGTTTTATTAGATAGAAGGTTACTATATATATATATATATATATATATATATATATATATATATATATATATATATATATATATATAGAGAGAGAGAGAGAGAGAGAGAGAGAGAGAGAGAGGAGCAAACCTAGTTACGTGTTCATCAACGTTTCGTCTTTATTTCGAGACTTCCTCTGGATGAATACTATTTCCATTATCCTCATCATATATATATATATATATATATATATATATATATATATATATATATATATATATATATATATACAGGGTTACCCCCCCAAAAAAAACAAAAACAAAAGCTAAATGGAGGCCATCTAGAACATATGCTGTAGAACGGAGAAAAAAAGGCCAAAGACCCTAGTGTTTTGATGTGATGTTTTGAATATAATAAACTAATTATGTCCAAAGCTTCATTTCATTCGGACAAAACACTAAGAAACGGGGCCTAATTAGAGTTGGGGCCTGTTTTTTTTGGTCATCCTGTATGTGTGTGTGTGTGTGTGTGTATATATATATATATATATAAAGCGAGAAAGAAAGAGAGAGAGAGAGAAAGAGAGAGAGAGACTGTAAAGAGTAAAGAGGGAATTAATCTATTTAAATGACACATCGATTATTTTTTTTAAACTATCTTAACATCGTCAATAAACAGATCAACCAGAATTGAAAGTTGAACAATATTGACCGGAAACTATCTTGTTGACATCTTTAATGTATGAAACGAACACTCAGAATTCTCGTTTGAACAATAATGTAAAGAATGGTGATTGATTGATAATGAATTAATCCGAAAGCATTACGATGAAATAGAAAATACATTCAGGAAAGGATTGCTGAACAACGATCCTCATTAATTTCATTTTTGATCGATTTTCCAGAACAAGTACTTAAGTATAAATGACTAAGCGACTCATTAATTCTTAAGGAAATTAATTATTAATTAATTTTTGTTAACGCAATAAAGAAGGTGGCTTAATTATGAAAAGTTATAAAGATTTAGGTCAAGTCTAGAATCTAGTATTAATATTTAAAAGTGCTAAATATAGTTCTTGTAATCTATTTGAAGAGAACGCTTACCTCATTAACCGTTTCATATGAAACTCAGATGTAAATACCCCCCTCCTGCAAAACATTCGCAACAAATACTTGTCTAGCTACAACAACTGTCAATAACTTTCCTTACTCTCTTTCAATGCCTAAAAGTAAATGAACATTCCATGAACAAAGTTTCTTTCCTAGAAATGTTCGTCTGTGGTTCAGGCAAAGTTGTCCAAAATCCGCATAAATGATTTGTTTAATGCATTTATTTGCTTCCTCACCAAAGCAAATTAGGCACAAGGCCGTTTTTAATGTGGAGTAAAAACAAGCTCTCCTAAAAGTAGGCAAAAAGGGGGCACTGTGGTTACCAAAAATAATAATTGTCCCAGTATAGAGGGTTTTCCCTCCATTGACTGGTACAAATTATCTTAAGTGCAGCATTTGCAGAACATATACTACACTTTGATCCTGGTCCGAAGACCAAGAACAGCAGAAAAAAGGCAAGCCTCTTTTCTATTTATAAATGATTTGTTTAAAGTGGTGAAAGCTTTGTGCAGAACCATCCACACTTTTTGGAACCACTGCTTAACTAAGTCGGTGCAAATGATTTCTACAAGACAGAATAGACAGTAAACGTCAGGTTTTACATCAGGGTTTTCCTTCTCTTAGATACGTCTTCACGAAGATTGTGGGTGCATCCCACCCAGTGTTTTTTAAACGCGTCCCCAGATACTAACCTTGCAATACAACGTCTAGTATTCTCAAATTGTTACCCATCTGGTACTGGCCAGACCTATCGTTGCTTAATTTCGGTGATCTAACGAGAACTAGTGTGTCAAGGTGATTATGCCATAGAGAGAGAGAGAGAGAGAGAGAGAGAGAGAGAGAGAGAGAGGGAGATAGAGAGAGAGAGAGAGATAGGAGGAGATAGAGAGCGTCTACATACTTAACTTTAATGTTGCTCACGCGTATTATTTTGAAGCAAGAGTAGTGCAATCCAAAACACGTCTTCTAGATCAGCACTGATTGATTCAAAGAGAAAACTAGGACAACTTGAAATAATGTCGAAATAGGTGGAGATCACGTACAGGTTACTGTATTTCCAAATAGTCACTCATATAACACTTAACGTAGTTTTACTTTGGCGATCTAATGGAACTCTGTGTGTCAACGTGATTATACCGTATTTATTACTACGTTAAAATTAATAACTATATTAATGATATAACATTTTTACATTTACAAGTGAACTACCTAACAGAATAGAATATTGCATGTAAATCACAGCTAAAGTAAATACACGCATGCCAACTGCCTACTAATATAAAAACATGCATTAGACCGCCTACTAAAGTAGCAGCTAAAATGTATATGCAACCTGATGAATGCTGGAGCGTTGAAAATTTATGACAGCCTTTTGCGTTCATTACATATATGGAATGGCACTGAACAATGCTATTATCTTCTGTTAAGATCTTGAATAAACCACAAAGACTACGGGTATAATGCAGAAAACACAAGACTTGTTGGGTGGAGATAATCGTGCCCAAATATGAATATCTTAAATTAGATGCATTTAACTAATTGAGTTTTAATTCTATTCAAATGGTGTATTGCCTGCAACAAACATTGACGACTATGATGCTCTATATGTCTATCTCCCTCGGGATATTCATGAATTCAACTGTTGCTCATCATTCACAGCCTTACTCACGCTGTTCCTCGAAAGTGTTCAATATATTGCCATAGTTTTCTTCTCAGTTGTACAGACAGTAGGTTGCAGTTTCTTTCCGTCCGAGCAGTGTCCATACTGGGCGACTGTCCTGACCATTGTACCCAAATCTTCTGCCCAACACAACGAGATACGAAAACATTAACATAATTATCTCTGATTGCTTAAGTATTACATCAGTCAGTTGCTTTTCATGACCTCACGTTACCCTGATCGAAGGAGGTTGAAGTGGGTTCTCGACCTAAGGGTCTCTCACAGTCCAGCGGCGGGAGTAGGCACCTTACTTTTTTCCTGTGACAATAGTGCTCTCTCATCACCGTATAAAGAGCTTAGAATTTCCAAATAGTCACCAATCTGATACTGGCCAGCACATCGTTGCTTAACATCGGTGATCTGGCGAGAATCGGTGTATCAACGTGATTATACTGTATTGATTTTTAATAAAAAAATAAATAAATAACACTAAATAGGCAATCAAGCATATCAACTCCAGTGCAGCGGGCCAATTACAGGTTTAAAGCCCATTTTCGCTTTTCATACACAATAAAAGTCTGACGAAGAGAAGAGAAGGTCCTTTTTTTACTACAGTCGTCAAAAGAAGTTATTATTGAGCATGTGGTCCACACCAACAGAGAAAAGGGCGTAAAATCCACGCGCATCCTTTCGTCCGTGAAGAAGTTTCCTCCTATTTGCGAGATGAAAATAATTTTCGAAATGGTTTCAATATGGAAATTCATGAACAGTGAACAAAGCCAATATTGACCTGATTCTTGACTGACACATTTAGGAAGAAAAAAACATTGTGCATTAATGTTCTATATTGGATTCGATCAGAACTATCAGCGATGACGTTCGATTTTTAACTGAATTGATTTGTATCGATTATTTTACTTTGATATGAGAAAAATATTTTTAAAAAGTCCGGAAATATAATAGTGGCGCCGCTAAAAATGCAAATATTTCTCTAAATGAAAGCATTAAGAATAACTATATTTTTTTGCCATTTAAAAACCGGCAAAAGTTATATCCTGTTGAATTAGAATGAATGTGTTATGCCAAAATGATAATTGAATATTTTTCAAATTGTGCTCATTTTTGCATAAAACACTAATCCCTATTAATCACCAACTATGCATCGAACCGATACGATAATACTTACTTCAGACAAAGTTTCCAACTGATTGGCCCAGTAGTTTCCAATAAAACTTCTAGAGTAAATGTGGTATTATGATTAATAATCCTTTTTAATCCCCAACATTGAGCGAATATGATAATACTTAGCATACTTTGCATCTTATTATAACAAAGTTTCCTACAAAATTTCGAACAGATCGGACCAGTAATTTCGGATTAAAATCGGAACGAACTAACAGACACACACATCGATGGATTAAAAAATATGCAATACAGATTCAAAATGACGTTAAATCTCTTATGGAAATTCTCGTTTTTTTAAACACAAATGTTCTTGATTTGTTCGGATAATCAATTTACCATTTTATATCAAATCATTGTTAAATTGAAAATAAACTGTCAGAAATCACATTCACGTCTAAGCTTTTTCAATCTAGTAAACATTTAAGGATTAAAATCTCCTATGCCAGCTTTTTATTGCCACTTCGAATTAACTTTCATTACTTAACGTAACGTACACGTAACATACGCCCGCAGCCGAGATTGAACTCACTACACGAGTTTATAGTGTCATTCAAATCTTGTCCATATCTGAATACTTAATGTTTCGCCCGGGCTACCAAGGATATTTTTTATCGTGACGCCATCACTAGATGGGTTGCCTACCACAACTTAAGAGAGGCCCATCTACCGTCGAGAGAAAGATAGACCGCGTCAATTTCCCAACCTGGTATGTTACCTCGCAGTACATACAGCCCCTGACCTTCCCAAATGGTCACCAATCTGGTAATGGCCAGTCTCAACGTTGCTTAATTACTTACTAACTATAGTAATTAATAAAATGGCACGTTCTGATGTATTAAGATTTTACTGTATTACTTTAATCCATGCGGCACAAGGCGCAATCCCACTGCGACGTAAATGGCTATTATGGACAAGGGGTTAGATTTATAGGGAGCATCCATAGTAAAGAATTGCATTTTTGTTTGTATTACTTTTAAATTTCTACATATCGGTGAAATGGGAGTAGAGAGCAGGAAGGCAATTCTAAAAGCTAGCAATTTGACGAAATAAACTGTTAGAGTAGAAAATCTTCCAGCATCTAAAGACCCTACACGGTGGATGGATGAAATGTAACTGATTGCTGAATTGGTCAGATGTATTTACGTCGAAGGAAGAACCAGTTCAACAAGTGCATCAGAGTAAATCCCATAATAGTACTTGTAAAACAAAGACAGAAATGCAAAATTGCGGCGATGGGACAACGGTTGGAGCTTGTTAGATAGTGTGGGATCTATTAGAATGCAGACTCTAAGACAAAAGACTAGTTGATTATGCACCAGCCTAGATGTGACAACAATACACCATGCATGGGCAGGTGGTGCCCATTTATAGTTTGACTTGCACATAAAAACTTGCATGCACTGTGTATCTTAATAAACTAAAGAAAATAGCTTTATCAATTAGTTTCGATTTTGGTTTAATTAATATATTAATATTTATTAGTATAATCGAAAAATATTACTCAAGAGGTTTTCAAATTTTCGTTTATGAAACTATCAGATTTACAGAATTTTTAACATTCTTAAAATCCTTCCCTTTGACATTCAGCATTACGACTCAAAAACAAAGTCACAGCTCAAAAACAAAGTCACGGTCTTTTTTGGCTCCACACGCGTGAAAACTGCGTATTCTGATTCTATACGACTTGAAAGTTTATCAAAATTGCTCACTTGCTGGTGGCAAAACATTCTCGTCTCAATCTGCTCTTGCATCGAAAGTCAACCAGTGTGACATCCGGGAGCGGGGTTACCAACTTCTCTTGCATCCTTTGGAGATCACATTATTTGCTCCGAATTATGCATCCAATAACTGAATGAATGCACAACGTAATCATACAACTGAACAAATATTTCTATTTAAAAATTGAAACAAACTTCTTAATATACTCAGTTATGGATATGCGAGCGACTACATGAAAGTTAACTAATTTGCAAATTCCTTTGAAAAACGAGCGTTAATTTATTACTTATACATTTTTATGGTTCCTTATTTAATGATTGGTTTCATTTCTACCATTATGCTAGATTCTATTCATGCATAGTTTCTACAGTTTGCATAATTGCGTAGAATTTACAATGAAAACGTTCAAGCACATGGAAATGTTTATATACGCATCTATCTATCTATCTATCTATCTATCTATCTACCTATCTATCTATCTATCTATCTTTATATATATATATATATATATATATATATATATGTATACAAACACACACGTGCATATATATATATATATATATATATATATATATATATATATATATATATATATATATATATATATATATATATATACTAGCGTGTGTGCGAAAAGTGTCTACCAAACTCCTTTTTGAATATTTCGTCTACGGAGTTGAAATTTGATATATATGGCAGTTGAACCTGTAGCACACTTTCATGCAAGTTTTCAACCGGCAAAAATTACTGCTAACTAGTCAAAATTTAAAACAAAACAGTTGACCTTGGAACGGTAAGTCGAATAACCCATTACTCCTGCTATGTCCTTTTGCGTATGATAAAATCAAACATTCATAATTCAAAGTCAATACGTTTTTTACTATCGGTCTCCATCTGTCGGTACCTGAGACGGTAACAATGCTGGAGAGATAAATAATGACTAAGGCCGGAGCGCTAAACATTCTGGTTTCTATTCTAGTTAATATTACCCCAGTCATATTTTTTCAATAACTTTTGAAATCATTACTGTATATTGAATAATAATCAATAAGGAATTAATAAAGAATTAATTCTATAATAATAAATGAGAAAGCTGTATAAATTTAAATATAATATATATGCGTATTTTACGACCGAGCAACGCCGGATGGCGTACATATATGTTACACAGAATATTCCGCGCTAGGATCCATCAGGCTTATGTCCGATGAATCCTAGTGTGGATGAAACGCGGAATATTCCGTGTAGTTTAATTGCCATATATATTTTATAGCTTACTACCTAGCTCTACCTACGTATTGAGCAATGTTGAAGTAAATACTTTAAGTTTACGCATAAATTTATACTTTCGTATATTAATTTATGTGATTAAATGAAGTAGTCGTGATGTTTGCGTATGCGATGAGTAGATATTTATGTGATTGACGTATATATGTGTGTGAATGTGCTACATGCGTTCGTACGTATGCACGTGTATGCGCGTACATCTCTGAAAAGTTGTCGGGTAGAACGACTTCTCGAGCAAGACGGTTTAAGTTACATTGGAGGCGAAACTAGGTAAAAGGAAAAGGTAAATACATTTTGCGTGTATAAATAGCCATTGCACCCATCCCAGAAAACAAGAAGGTGGTTGGCAGGTACCACCACGCCCTTCCGAACGAAGAGGGTGGTTGGCACGACAGAGGCATCCACAATTACTCTCGTCAGTTCTTTATTTACCAACAAGAAATTAGACGAAACCCAAGAGACCTGAAACTTTCTCACTCAATTTCACTTTTTCTCCACCCTCCATTTTTCTCTCGCAGAATCGCGCCCCTTCTTTTTCTTTGTTTATATCTTCTCTCTATCTCTCTCGAACGCTCTCTTTCTCTCGTTTCTATTTTATTCACTATTCTGTTTATTTCTCTTCCTCGCAACCCCTTTGCCTTTTCGATCTCTCCCTCTCGTCTTCTTTCTCACTTTCTCTTTCCATATGTCCTCCCCTTTCTATTTCTTTCACTCTTCCGTTCGCTTTATTTATTCTTTTACTGTTTTCCCATTCTTTTATTTCTTTTCTCTTTTTTCTTTCTTCATTTTCTTTTTCTTTCAGTTCGCCATTCTAGCAGTTATTACATTTTTTACTTTTTTTCTGTCACACTCACATACAGACGCTCGCACATATGCACAGCTACAAACGCACGTACTTCTTTGCCTTTTCGTCACACACACAAAAGCACACATATACACATACTTCTTTTCTTTCACCTTTTCCTTCTTTATTTCTATCTCTGATGCTCTCTAACTTTCCTTCATTCTATTTCTTATATTTTAGTCACCATCCTTTTCTTTTCTTTTCACTCATTCTTCTTTCATCCTATCAATGTTTTTTTTTCACTCTTACCACCTTTCTCCATTTTAACATTTTCTTCACATTTCACTCGCTTTCGTTCCTTCTCCCTCGTCTCTCACTGTCTTTCTTTCCTTCTTTTTCTGCCTTTTCTTGTTTTTCGTTATTCCTTTCTCTTCTTTCTTTCATTTTATTTCTTTAATTTCGTATTTCCAATATTTCTTACATTTCCTTTCCATCTTTAAACATCTCATTTCTTCTTTGCACATGCGCACACATGTTTTCTCGCCGCCAGAAGACTAGATTATGGGTTTGCCTCAAGATCAAATAAGATTGTAAAGATGGCCGTATTTATTAACAAGCTTGCAGCTTACCGTCGTGAAAAGTTGCAGCATGCATATATATTTCTCTAAGTCTATTTGTCTGTCTGTTTGTCTGTCACTCTATGCACTCAACTTTTTCTCAGAAAACTCCTGTGCCGATCTAGCTTAAATTTTGTATAAAATTTGTCATAATACGGTGCAGCGAAACTAAGTATTATTCGATACAATGCGAGGTATGAATAGGGATTAACCACCACAATAGCACCTTTACTCTAAGTTTCTCAGAAACTACTGATCCAATCTATCTGAAATTTTGTATGGACTTTTAGTATGATAAGGTGCATTATTATATACGTTCAATGCATAGTTAAGTATTAATGGAGTGTAATGGGATTTAGTAATTAATTGAATAATTAGCTCAAATTTAACCATATTAAGCCATTAATTTGACATAAAGCACTCGCTCGTTCTAAATCAACGAGTGCGCATTTTACCATTTTTATGGAGAAATCATCGAGTATATATATATATATATATATATATATATATATATGTATATATATATATATATATATATATATATATATATATATATATATATATATATATATGTATATATATATATATATATATATATATATGTATATATATATATATATATATATATATATATATAAAAGTGAACGTGTCTGTCTGTCTGTCTGTGTGTCTGTCTGTCTGTCTGTCTGTCTGTGTACATTTCCCAACGCAATAACTCTGTCAATTTTTAGTCTATAGACTCGAAATTTGAAATACCGGGTACTGAGATTTGGGAAAATCGATGTGACGGGTGTCAGCCAGAAATTTGGCTGTTAAGGGGTCAAATTTCAACGATTTGACCTTTAAGAACTCTACCAAACTCCTCCGACAATTTTGGGTCTAGACACTTGAAATTTTAGATATAGGTTCCTTGAACATGGATCTAACTTAATAAAGTGATTTGAGCCCGAAACAATAAATTTTAAGGGGTCATAATAGGAGTCAAAGTTTTAAAAAATTAACCATTTTTTTGTTTTTTTGCTTTTTTTGCACAGCATACACCTCCAAACACCCGAGCAACGCCGGGCACCCCTGCTAGTATATATATATATAAAGAGAGAAGAGTGAGAGAGGGGGAGGGGCAAGTTTGGTTAAATACGAAGTTTTAAATCTGTTGATTTTCATAAATCGAGTATTTCTTTCAGTAAATTTTGTATTATGTAGGACAGAGAGAGGAGAGAGAAAGAGAGAGAGAGAGAGAGAGAGAGAGAGAGAGAGAGAGAGAGAGAGAGAGAGAGAGAGAGAAAGGGTCGGCGTTTAAAATTGACAGTGTTTTTTTTTATATATAAAATAGGGACGCGTTCAAAAAGAATGTATCTGTTTTGGGCATAATCGAACCATGACACTTGATGTTTGTATTTTAAACTTTAATTCAAGTTATATAAAAATCCTTTCATAAAATCAACAGCAGGTTCTATGCAGTGCAATATAGATTACAATATATTTTGGACTAAGTCACTGCAGGCAGGCATGTAAGCTTCCTCCCAGAGTATCGCGGTGCGTTCTTCATTAGAGCAGGTAATTAATCAACTTGACTGACAAATGGGCGATTTCAATCACTTGAAAGAGATTGGAAAGACAAAAAAATAAAATAAAATAAAAAACTTGATAAATGGGCGCATCACGAATCAAAAGAAACGCCGTTATGAAGTGTCATCTTCCTTACTTTTATGCAACAAGAACGATCCGTTTCTCAATCGAGTTGTGACTTGCTATGAAAAGTGGGTTATTTAGGATAACTTGCGACACTCAGCTCAGCGGTTAGACGCCGACGAAGTTCGATGACTATTCCTGAAGCTAGAGTTGCACCAAAAGAAGGCCATGCTGACTGTTTGGTGGTCGGAAATCGGTTTCATCCATTACAGTTTTTTTTAATGCAAGTGAAATCATTACGGCGGAGAAGTACTGTCAACAAACAGATGAAATGCATCAGAAACTTCAACAACAGCATCCAGCATTAGTCAATAGAAAAAGCCTAATACTGCTTCACAATACATGACCGCACGTTGCTAAACCGGCATTGCAGAAGTTGAACGGATTAGGCTACGAAACTCTGCTTAATCTGCCATATTCTCCATGCCTCTCACCTACTGACTACCTCTTTTTCATGCACCTTGACTACAACTCATTTCACTCATATTTCATTTCAAATAGAGAAATAACATTCTGCGCGAAAAATGCTTCAAAAACCTAAGCGATATTAAAAACGCTTTCAGCGACTTGATCTCCACCAGAACGCAAGATTTTTTCTTACTTACTGGCATAAATACACTTGTTTTGCGTTGACAAAAGTGTATTAATTCTGATGGTGCTTATTTCGATTAATACATTTTTGTTTGGGTCGATATATGCTCATCTGAATTTAAAATTAAAAAAACGTAAAAACTTTCTTGTCAACCTGATATGTGCACACACACAAACACATGTAATTAACTAAAGCTAGAAATCTATTAAAATAATTTCTCCGCGCCCTTTTTCTTTCTATTGCAACGTAAATATTTCCGCATAAAGAATCCATTTACTTTCAGAACCCAAAGGAGAAACACCTGCTAATTTGTCCGGAAAGAATTTTCTCTAACAAAATGGGAATGTCATTAACCGCCCACGTGACACATTATCCTCGTTCCATTTTGTAGACTTGTAAAAATCCACACTTAAGCACTCATCATGTGATCCTATTTTTCATGATTTAATTATATCCCTTTCAGATTGCGGGGTTCTTTTCAAGAACGGACAGAAATGTACACATCGCCAAAGAAAAATCTCAAAGTAGTTCTACCCCCCCCCAAAAAAAAACAGCAACAAATAAACAAAACACAATTATGAAATAGATTAAATTTTCATTATTATTTTATTATTTACTAGTGTATAGTATAACATTTTTATTTCACCATGTTATCAGCAATTTTTTAATAATTTATTTCAAAATTTAATAGTTAAAAAATTGTTAATATTAAACATGTAATAATCAAAAAATAAAAATCAATAAAGGTATAACATATTTTAGATAGAAGAATATGATAGTTGGTCAAATAAAAATTAAAAAATAAAATGAAGTAAGAATTGATTTCATTTGATATTGATTTAAGTAAGATATAAAGTTTACTCCCTTTCTCTTGTTTGTCCGTGGTGCTTTGAACATTAATCTGTATAAGTTATTGTTAATCATAATATTCCTTCTGAAAGCATACATGTCTATCAAGGTTAAAATTATTAAGAATGGAATGGCCATACGATTTGAAAATTCCAACGAAATAGTGTGCTCATATTATGCCTCTTAATATCCTTAGAAATGCCTTGAATGTAACTTTGATCCTTGCAAATGTTTTTGATTTAGGGCTTAAGCTTAATGAATCTAAAGAAGAAATTGAAATTCAGGAAATTTTGAAATATTTGAATTTTCCAATCGGAAATGGTGCCAACAAGGGTATAACATATTTTAGATTTAAGAATGTGATAGTTGTGCAGATAAGAATTAAAAACTAAAATGAAGTGAGAATTAATTTCTTTTGATATTGATTTAAGTATGATATATACTTAATTTCTTGTCTGGGGTGCTTTGTGCTCATGTTATACTTCTAAATATTATACTTCTTAATACGTTTAAAAAATGCCGCAAATACAATTTTGATCCTTGCAAATGTCTTAGATTTGAGGTTTAAGCTTAAGGAATCTGATTTTGGTTGGTTGTTTTTGTTTAACGGCATATCAACCCTTTTCGGGTTATTTAATGCCGAATCCAAAGATTTTGAAGAGAAATCTTTTAATAGAATATATTTGTTGTTTTCAAGTCGGTTTCTATTTAACCCATAGTTCGAACCCTAACAGGTACTACCACTCCGGGTCAGAGTGAACCTGGGAGCAATGGTAATTAAAGGGGAGCTCCACACTCCCCAAAGCCCACAAGGTGGGGCCTCACCAATGGATATAGTTTAAGGTCATATCCAGGACCTAAGGAATCTGAAGAAGAAATTTATATTCAGGAAATTTTGCTTAATTGATGTCCAATGTCTATTGGTAAAAGTCACTACAATTTTAAAATATTTTAATTTTCAAATTAGAAGTAATGTCGATATTATACTCCCTAAAAACACTTTAACATAGTTTAAAGAAACTGAAAATTGGGAAATATTTATTAATTGATGTCTAATATCTATTATTTTGATTTCACAAAAAAAAAATCGGAATTACCTGAATTTTCAAGAACTTCCATCTCTCTTTACTCCCTTACACAACGTTGAATTAAACTAAATACATCCCATATTACCCACAATTACACCTAGCAGCTGTGTTCCAAAATACATAATGTTTGGTTAATAAGTTTAAGAGTGAAATAATATCCGCACTGTTAAGAAAAATGACTTTTCTTCTTCCATAAAAAGAATTGTCATTGTCTTTAAATTTATTCTTTAAATATATAAAACACTAATGTCTCCTTTTTATTTAAAATCATAGACTTTTTAAAACAATAACTATTCTCTCTTCTCTTACAGTAAAAATAATTGTCAGTTAAACATTCTTCAAATCAGGAAAACATCACTTTTTGATGTATTTATTTCAAATCGTACTGTTTTAATCTATGAGGTAACATTATTTGATTTTGGAACAATTTATCTTAAAATATGTAAAACCGAAAATGTTTACCACAGCGATATCAGAATGATCACCACCCACCATATTTTCTGTTCAGACAATTTCATTTCTTTATAATGTACATAAAAGCTGATAACAGACGTAAGAACATGAAATGCCTTATTGTACATAAATTTGTGATGTCTCTTTTAGCGGATCTTTGTTAACAATCTTCGTAATTCAACCCTTGAAACGAAAAGAATTGCACAGGCTATTTACACTTGCATAAATATAAAATTCTGTTAAATATTAAATCTGATATTTTTCAAAAAAGGTTCTTTCAATTCTTTTTCGTCATTATTTTTGAATTCCAATCTAAATTTTTCGGTGAAATTGCATTTTTTAATCTGATCTAAATACTTAGTCAAAGCATGTTTATATTATACTACCAGGCTACCCGGCTTTGCCCGGGCGTTAAACACGCATAAATATCATATTTTAATCCATACAGATTTCTTATATATTATTATGCTAGTCTGAGTGTCCGGCGTTGTCCGAATGTTTGGATGGAGGTGTGTGTTGAGCACCCCCCCCCCAAAAAAACAGTAATAGTACGCAACAGGCTCGAACCCGGACCGCGAAGGAGGAAAAGAACGTGAAAAAACGTGATGTCTTTGATGTTGCGCCCATCGCCAAACCGGATGACGTAGATTTAAATAAAGGCTAGTCAATCGAAAAGAGAGGATGAATTTCGAAAACATCAGCAAAAAAAGCAACCCTTCCTTGTAGAAAAATGCCCAGTTGAGGGTGAAGGAATTAATGCTTTTAGCCAATTTTTCGATATTTGTCGTCCGAAGGGTCAGGCTTCAAAACGATCCCGATCTCCTGAAAATCTGCCAGCTCTGTCGAAAGTTTTAGGCAGACATAGAAACATATATACATACATACATTTAAACAGACAGGCGAGTTTTATATTATAGATTAGCATGGGTGCCCGGCCTTGCCTGGCTGTTTGGAGGTGTGTGTTGAGAAAAAAAGTGGTAGTAGGCTGGCAGGTTCGAACCCGTACCACGAAGGAGGCGAGGAACGTGAAAAAAAAAACCTGACATCTTTGCTGTTGCGCCCATCGCCAAACCGGAAGTGAAGTAATTTTGAGCATGCATAAAAAATGGCAAGCGTAATGTTTTATTTTAGTCATCCTGCAAAGGTCAACTGTTTTGTTTTAAATTTTGACCCCTTAACAGCAATTTTTGCTAACTAAAAGCAAAATCGAAAGTATGCTATAGATCCAAATACATTATGTATCAAATTTAAACTCTGTATACCAAATATTTAGAGACGAGTTTGGTAGTAACTTTTCACACATACGCCGACAAGGACACTTTATGCATATACTAGCAGGCTGCTCAGAATTGCCTGGTCGTACAATATGATATTTTGATGAATGCAGATTTCGTATTTATTATTATATTATATTGGACCCAATATATAAAAAAAGTATTTAAAAAGTAAAAATAAAATTGATTCGTGCGCCACTACAGAGAATCGAAACCAAAACGTTAAGCTATTAAGTAATTAAAATGAATGTTTAAAAGAATATGCAAATTTGCTAGATCTTTGCAGATGAATGCAATTCCATGAACCATATATTACAAAGTTTATTTTCTTTTTAAATAAATGGAGAAAAGGGTTTTAATATGAATATCAATACACAAACCCCTAAATTTATATATATATATATATATATATATATATATATATATATATATATATATATATACGAGTGCTAGAACGTACATAATTATGCAGAATGTAGAAATTATGCCTAAATAGAATTCAGTCTAATAGTTAAATAGAGCAAATCATCTAACAAGAAACCATAAAAAATAAATAAGTAATTAATTAACGCTAGTTTTTCAAATGAATATCCAAATTAATTAACCTTCATCTTTATGTGGTCGCTCACATATCCATATCTAAGTATATTAAGAGTTCGTTTTAATAATTTTTAACTAGAAAAAGTAGGCTTTTAATATCAATGCCAGAGCGAGAAAAACTCAACTTTATAGATATGTGTGCGTTTCCACTTTTTATTGAAAACTACTGGATGGATCTGACTGAAATTTTTGCATTGACCGTTGTTATAATAAGACGCAGCGAGCTAAATATAATGATAATAATAAGGAATTAATAGGAATTAGTCACCACAATGCCACATTTACTCTAGAACTTTCTCGGAAACTACCTGGCCCATCTGGCTGAAATTTTGTATGAACGATGTGTATGAGGTGCGTAGGTTTTACGTTCGATTCACAGTTAAAACTTAATAGGGATTAATAGGGAATAATAGGGTTCAAAAGGGATTAGTATTTTATGCAAAAATGAACACAAATGTAACCATATTTAACTATAAAGCCCGTATTCTAAGTCACAGGCCCTAAACTTTGCCTGTTCCCAACAGACAAAACATATAGTATTACTCTCTTAGTACAAAATCAATTTGTTAATAGATCTAAGGTTTTTTTTTAAATCTACCTGAATAATAATCTTTCAGATCGAGGCGAAATATTTAAAACATGCCGTCATAGTTCAAAATTCCATTAATAGCGATTCTCATTTTTCGCTCTAGTAAAGTAACTAATCCTAATTCACCAGATCTTTCTTTGTAAGTATAATGCTTTTATTAGTTTTGTCAGTGTTCTTTATGGGTCTTTCAATTTCAATATCACATTTCAATTTTTCATGATCTCTCACTCCAGATCTCAGTACAACATTCTATATGTTGTCTCAATAGAGACGTTACACTCCCTTAAATATGATTTGAACAAATTTAAGCACATCTTGAAAACTTATCCAAATGGGAGCAGAGCGTTAAGCAAATTTGATACGCCGCAAAATCGTTACTATTGATCTAAAAATAATGAACAACTGAAGAAAACGGCAGGTGCGAACGAACCCTTGCACATACGCATGTTATTTGATTAGTAGACAGATATATATATATATATATATATATATATATATGTGTGTGTGTGTGTGTGTATATATATATATATATATATATATATATATATATATACACTGTGAGATAGAATGATAGATAGAAAGATAGAAAGAGAGATTCATATAATTGAGTAGCATAAGATTGCCCGGTGGCCTGTGGAGATATTATGGCATACTTAGTCTTAGTTTTCACGAGAATGCCTTAATACTATCTCTTAACCAATTATATGTACCGATAGAAACTACTTCAGCAACCAAATCGCTTGTTTCTCTCGTTCTCTTTCACTTTCATGCATGAATATTTGCTTTATATATAAACTACCAGTCACAAGTATTTGTCCAATCTCTAAATGTTTTATTTCTTAGTAAAAAGTGTTATTTTAAAAGGAACAAGTTAAGTACCAGAATGTTTTTGGGTACTTTTTCAGAATACGGATCTTGCTGAAACAATAAGACTATTATTTAGAAACATATTCCTTACATGGGTTGGGAAGGGCGTTTTGTAACTATTCAGTGCTTTCACCTGACAATTAAATAAATACATTATACCCAAATTTAATTGGAAAAATCCTATCTAAAAATCTGTATTCTGCATAAGTACCTTTTGATTTATTATATTAAATACAAGCTGATTACAATATGGTTGTCTTCAAGTCTAACGTAAACAAGTTTTTCATGAGCCGTTCCATATAAGTTAACAAATTTACTAAATTTCCATTACTAACGATTACTAGATTGTCCAATTTCTACTGTACACTCTTTAACCCTTATCCTCGAGTGGCCTCAAGGCCTTGATAAGTGGTTATGCCTATGTAAAAAAAGCACTTACCTGTAAATTGTGACCTTATTATTTATTTACCTATTCTGCAGGTTAGACACAGGATCAGGTTAGGTTTTGAAAAGCCAGCACACTAGGAAAATGTATGTTAGCATACAAAATATATATGAGCAGCCTCGTGAATATTCTTAAATATAAGCGCTTTAGGTGATTAGCTGTGAACTAACGTGTCTTAAAGAGAAAAAAATCCTGGGATAATGGACCTCCTGGTACTAAAAAGAATCATACCGCATCTCGACACATGCAATGTCCATCGTCGGACTGATTGTCGAAGACATACCCTCGACTGGTATGTACAACATCTAATCAAGCTGTGCCAGGTACGTAGGTATTCGCCTCTTCTCCTGGAGTTTAGACATAAGGTCGAATAACGTTTTGAAAAACCAGCACACTAGGAGAAATTCGCTCTGGCCTATAAAAATGCTTGATTAGCGAGTAGCCTCATCGATATTCCCAGATAAAGGCGCCTCAAGATATTAACCTCTTCTCAAAAAGAGAAGGTAAATCCTTGGAGGTTAAACCTCCTTGGAGTGCAGAGAACCACCTCAGATCGATAGATGCAAGGTCATCACCCACTGAAAAGTAAATTAGACTGTCGCACTAACTGTCGAGAACATAAGCTCAAATGGTATTACAACTAGTCAGGACTATGCAAGATAAGCAGGTATTTACCTTCCTTCCACTGCGAGAATATGTGACTAAGAGTCAGAAGGTGGGGATAGAAAAGTCAGCGTACAAGAGCACCCCTCATAGCTACAACAGAGCGTAGACGCGCTCATGGTGGCTATATGCAAATACCGAGCTATGTGCGAAATGACATCCTTGATAACCCTTTGTTAAAATCTTACCATTAAAAGGGAAGGTTTTAACAAAGGGTTATCAAGTACCATTTTTTTACAAATCTTTAGTACGACTCAACCGAGAATTGAACTCCGGTTTCCCGGCCAATTAGACAATATTCTGACCATTATGTCGAATGAGCCGGTAAAAGTAAGGAAAATAATCCAGCAGATAGATACGAACCATTATATGAACATGGATCAGAGCTATCATGTAATCTTGATTCGATCTCTGAACCTCATAATTATCATTTTTCTTATTCTGTAATTTCTATAATTTTTTGCGCTAAGGTCTGGAATAGAATCCTCATTCCTAAACACTCAGTAGACACTCATCTAGCTATAACAACTGTTAAGAATCTCCCTTTTGTCTGTCCATAAAGCTAAATGTAAATTCCATAATCAATGTTTCCTTTCTATAACTGACCGTCTGTGAAAGAAAATACCGTGGGGCTGATTCCCATCGGACTACAACATAGTCGTTTTCAAGTCCAACATGAACAAGCTCCTGATGAGCTGTCCTCTTAAATAAACAAGCGCTGGCCAAGTTCCACCATTATCTATAATCATGGTGTTTCTCAACGACCACGTGACAGTCATTGACCCTTATTTTCTAATGGCCTTTGGGTCTTGATGAGCGGTAACCCATACCCTAGTAAAAAAAAAGGTGTTTCTTTTTGTTTCATAAAAAAATGTAGTCATCATAGCGAACACAAAGGAAACAAATGTTTTAATACACTGCTAAATTATACAAAGGTCACCTTACGGATCAGTTCGGTTTCCGTTTCGTTCGGTTTCGTTCGACGCCAAGGGATTTCCCGGCTTTTGTGACCTTTAAAAATATTTAACTTTGCAAATGGTAAAATATAAGAAATAACTAATTCTCCAGTATTTAGTGTCTCAGTATATATAATATTCTACATGAACATTTCCTGCTATACATATTTCTTTGTTCATTACTTTCTGCTTGTCATGAGCTCTGCTAAACAGAGCAACTTATTAGTATAAATCTTGATAACACAATAAAAGTTCAGCTTCAAGAATCATCCTACAGCGGCTTATCCTTTTGTTGAGTTCGGAGAATCACGGCTCATGACACCGGAACTCTTCGCAAAAGGGACTTTTTCCTTGATCACCGTTTTTCCATACGCATGCGCGTCTTTTACTGACGGAGGTTTACTCATTAAGCGTGAGCAAAATACTGACTCTTTTCCCTTAGAGTTTGCCCCTTTATGTTCATTAACTATCGCAACTTCACGTGGATTATCTCGTCCTCCTCCATAGCACACGCCACATCTGTTGCGTCTTCTTCTCCTGGTTTTTCCATACTGGCAGCAAAAGAGAACATCTTTTGCTTTTTTTTGAGGTGAAGTTTGTAGTATTACTACTACTACACTTTTCAAGCTTAGGTTACCCTAATATTAGACAAAATAATTCAAAGGTTTCGCTTAGTAGCATAAGATTTAGTTGCGTAACATTTCGCATTCGATGCTGGTAGGGTGTATCCGACTAAAGTAAGATCGGATTACTGGTCGAGTTGGTATCATATGGAATAATAAAAACGAAAACTATGAAGTTAACATATCACTAATGGCCCAGATGGTATCGTCTTCAAGGCGTGTTTTCAATCAAAATACAATAAATGATAAATAAAGAAGAAAAAAGACCGAAATAGAAAGCTTAAGAAATGATCGCTTCAGATTTCATCTCGTATTTTATAATGAAGTTTCATTTAGCTCTTCATCAAAAGTATAATGTCAATTATTAAAGGAGGTTATAAGTAATATGTCAGAAGTTTCGTGCAGATTTCAAGCCAACGATACATTTCTAAAGTGGCACGATGATTGCAAAATAAAGCAACACGTAAACGATCATTAGAAATATGACTGTTATAGTAGTAACATGGGAATGTGTAAAAAAAAACAACACCGCTAATTTTGTAGTCAATTGCTTTTTTTTGGTTAAAATCACTCCAGATAAGGCATAAAGCCATTTGATGTAAGGAACTAGAAAAATACTACTTCGAGGTCAAAACTTACCAACGATAAATATTAGATGGAATTGACTCTAACATGGAAAACACGGTTTCTTCTTTGTCAGAAACATAACTCATGGAATACCAGGACTAAAGAACAAAATCAGAACCATACCTCAGAAATGAATAAGAAATGTTGAATATAGCGAAGAAAATTCTAATAGAACAATATATATATATATATATGTGTGTGTGTATGTGTGTATGTGTGTGTGTGTGCGTGTGTGTGTGAAGATCCAAGTACGTTCTATGATGAAGTACTGTTGCCACATCTGCAGATGTGTCGTTCAGAGCATCTTATTCTGCCTTGAAAGAGTCCGAAACCGGTTTTGAAACTTCGTAGGGGACGGCGTGGACGCGTAAGCGTTAGCTAAACAAAAACACCTGCAACCTCTTCCCCACAAAAGAGACATTGCGAGTCTGTCTTTGTACTATCATTATTATTATAGCAAGTGCTCGTTTGAACTCCAATCTATGGTCCTCCTTGCCAAACTTTCACACAAAAAAAACTCGACTAGTTACAATCATTATCAACAATTCTCCCACTATATATCTTTACATAAATCTAAACGCAGATTCCATGAACAAAGCTTCTTTCCTATAACTGCTTGTCTATGGAACTCTGTCCCGCTGGTCTGGTTTCCAGCTGACTATAATGTGGTTCTCTTCAAATCAAATGTAAACAAGTTCTTCTTAAATCGTCCCCGTTAAATAACACATTCTACTCAATTTCCACAACAAACGCTTATTACGCTGTTGTCTCGATGGCTACTGTACACTCCTTATACTCGAGTGGCCTTCGGGCCTTAAACAATGGTGACTCCCTTGTATATATATATATATATATATATATATATATATTAGATTTATTATAGAGTAGAGGATATAATTTAGGTTATAATTTTTCAAATAAAGTCCAAATTTAGATGAATTATGTGATATGCTTAATCGGTAAAAACGTGAAATACTACCAATTAATCCAGCATTATTTTCTTTTTAATAAAGAATTTTTCCATCGCCATTCTCTCATTCAAATATATTGCCCGGTGTTTCGGCTTAGCTAACGCCTACGCGTCAACACCAAACATTTGCTCACCCGGACACATTTGGAAGTAGTGGGGGGGGGGCTAAGATAACGCGCCACAAAAGTGCAAACACCCATTAAAGCAAACGGCTATGGCAACGGAGCGTAGCAGGAAGAAAAAGAAATTCAGATCATACAAAAATGAATTGGAAATTAAAAATGGATGAATGGGGAAAAATTAATTCTCGCATGAACAACACCTGCGAAGGGAATTGATAAAAAAAAATACATCTCTTGCCTTTATTTCTTGTCAACATGCTATGTCAAATTAAACCTTTCTTCTCATCGGAAAAAAAAAAAACAATCTTCACAACCTTTTTATTTTTTGAATTCTCGTTACTGGTAACTATGGCAACGAATCACGAATTAGTATTTACCCTTTCCCTCTTCCATCCCCATTGCTGGAAGATGTTGTACAAGGTCGAAAAGTCGGGATGTAAAACAAACGCTCAAGAGGAACAACATTCTTGCATTGAAGAGTGCCTGAACTGTCTAGTCGGCATTCCCTGGTTGGTGTGCCTCGGACGATTATCAATAAACAACCCCCCTTTGAAAATGTCTACTTTCATGTTCCTTTTTTTCTCTACCTAAAACTAAACGAAACTTCCATGAACAGAGTTTCTTGCCTAAAACTTCCCGTCAGTGGAACATAATGCAACTGGGCCGTTCCAGCTGACTACAATATGGTTGTTTTCAAGTCCAATCTAAACAAAATCTTTTTAAACCGTCCTATTAAATAATCAAATCAGCATCATAATTACCACTCATCACGGTTTTGTCTCACCGTCCACTTATGTAACACATATCCTCAGATGGCATTTAGGCCTTGGTAAGAGGTGAATTCCTAGGTAACGCCTAGGAGGATAAGCTTACTAGAACTGCACCAGAACTACCTCAGCCTAACATAAAAAAAGTCCATCTAACACTTATAATATAAGTTCTGTTGGATTGACTGTCGTGGACGTAACATAACTACGGATAAAGAGCAACAGCGACAAATTGCGAATTTCTAAGATCTTTCACGTCGTCTTCGCGCATCCATTGTCATATCAACCTATAGAACAGTGACGAAAAGTAAGTAGACCTCATTTTCTTTTACGTTTATGCCGTGCAGTGAAATTTGCACTGGATTTTCTTTCTTCGCTATAAACGGTCAAAAGGTCAGTCAGGATAAACTTTGGCCGTTTCGAGATTTTCGTATAGGATATATAGGCACATTTGTTTCTATTGTCCTCTTACTCTTTCCGCATGGAAATAACCAATTAACCGAAATGTAAGACACCTTTTTTTTTTCTCACGTTCACCCCTAACAAAGCATATAGTCACTTGGACGTAAGGAGTTACTATTTGGGAACATGCCTAAGAAAGATTAAAAATATGTTGGTTTACGTTACATTTAAACTTCTGCATATCAGTACAGCCAGGGAAGCAGGTAGCAGGAAGGGAATTCCAAACTCTAGCTGTTCGAGGGAAGAAACTATTAGGATAGAAAGCTTTCTGTCATTTAGGGACCTCAACAGTGAAGGGCTGAGATTTTATTGCTAAGCGGGTTTGTCGGGGATATGTACGTTGAGGGGGCACAGATGCAACGAGGTCATCAGAGCACATTCCATTAAAATATTAGTAAAACAAACACGGAGATGCAACATTGCGGCGATAGGACAGGGGTTAGAGTTTAGAGCTTAGTTGACAAAGTGGAACTTTTTAGACTGAAAACTTTTTTGACCCTATTCAAGAAGGAGAGTCTAGAGGTAGATGCACAAGCACAGACGTAGCAAAAATACTCCATGCATGGACGAATGGTGGCTTTGTAGAGGATACAGGATACTCTCAGGTGTGAGTAATCTTCTACCACGATAGAGGGAACCCACCTTATTTCGTTGCTCTCCTTTAACAATTACAAGACGCCTCTTCAATCGCCTATATCTATGACTAATAAGACCCTATCTGAGAATTTTTCCTTCAAACTCCTCGGTCTAAGATTCACGGGCAATATGAACTGGAAGGAATACAAAGAGGACATAGTATTAAAATTTCGGTCACGGTTGAGTCTGGTAAGATCGGATATTGAACGCCGCATCTTCATCTCTCTGATTAATAATCTTTGTTCTGTTTCCTTGATCAATGGACAAGACCCGGAGCAGTTCAAATCAGCAGTCCGTACTACTGTCCGGTAGATCTCGGATTTGAGTGGATCACCGACACACGTATCAGAGAGTAGAATAGTGTCAATGTGCCATTTTAACCGCACAACATAGATTCAAGCGTTGACTTCGCTGTTAATAGTCGATTGTAGATATGTGAAACTTCTGGCGTTGGGAAAACCCGGACCACCTACCTGAACGGTTATCTTTATTGGTGGTCAAGTACTCAGTTTTCCTTAACTTCAGTCTCAAGTGGATCCGTGCGAACCGAAATGTTGGGAAAATAACTCTCTAGATGAGAACAGTAGTCCGAATGATCCAAATAATACGATTTATGAATCCTCATCTCAAAAGCTAAGAATCAGTTTCCAATAGAATTAGTACGTAATTGAACACAATTAATCCAAGGGAGTATTCGAATGCTGCGTAAAAGATTCCATGTTCCATGTTGACATCCATTGTACCAATTATCAACATCCTACGCAGCTTTGAAAACCTTTTAATTCCAAAATCAAAAATAGTTTCCTTTTTTAATTATTACTTTTTACGAACGTTTTATTGCTAATCACTCATCGCTAATCGAAGAGCTAATCGAATTGCATCGATTTTTTTTTCCAGTTTCCGTTTTTTTCTTAATGGCTTCCATGGCTTTCAAAAGATATTAAGATATTAAAAGTAATTTTACGAGAATTATAAAATACGGGCCAAAAGGTCATTTAATCTTGTAAGACATCCTATGTGTTCGAAAAGTAATTATTGCAAATTGTATGCATATTTGCTCCTGTGTTGCGACACCTGCATATGGGCAAAGCATACATTTTGACACCTTCAACATAACTTGAACATAAATTTACCGTGCACTGATGTAGGAAACACTTTAGTAATTTAGATTAATCGGGCTACTATTCTCATCTTGAGTGCTATTTACACAACGTTTCGGCCGATATACCCTCCGACCTTCTTCAAATATATATAATCGAAATCGAAGCTCTTTCTATCGAGTTCAGGAATCTAGACGGCTTTCGAACAGAACATTTTATTTAATCCACGAGGGTAGCATGCTCTAGATCCGTCATCCATGACCAGACAGAAGTTTTAAGTAGTTCGCACTTGTATTTTTATGATTATAATATAAACATAAACCTCCAAAAGCGTGTCACCTTTAACTTATTAACATAGTTCTTTATCCGTTACGCCATAAGTCCTTGCTTTGCTGAGAATCTCATAAGAGAGGTGTAACCATGAATGTGAGTCACACTAACTCGACCATGATTCTAAATATTTTATGTGTAAGTTATCTCGAAGCTAATGCGTATTAAGACAATACTTAGACACTTCTTGGAATAAAGAGAATCTTCGCAGTCAAAACCAGAGAAGTATCAAGAAAAGTGTGTGTCCAAAGTATTGCCAATTCTGTAGGTATAATATTTAAATGGCAATAAAACACAAATTGATAGACATTCATGCATGAAACTTAGTGGACAACTTGGACATAAACTGAAATAAATTTGTATGAAATATAGTTGCATTTCTGAGAGTGCTGTACATTTTATTAACGATTCTATGGGTGGCATTTATTTGGAGTCAACCTGTATGTTAATAAATAAAATAATACTGAGCGGTAACCTTGGCCCCTGAGTGATGACCTTGGCCACCGAGCGGTGACCTTGGCCATCAAGTTATCATGTTCTCTAACTTTGTGGTTATGACGATATACGATTTAAGGGCGAAGAGGAAATGTTGATGGGCATATATCTCTTGGCACCCAGCCGATTTACACAACAAACTTGTTACGAGACAAAAAAAAAAGTGCGCTTAAAACAAAAGGCAAAAGCTAATGGTGTCATATTGATTGTACCGGTGGAAACCGTTAGACTCTAAACTAAAGCAGATTCGCTTAATCATGGTAGAATTTGTGTGAAACAACATTGACTGACAACTGCACCTTCAAAAACAAGATTTTACAAAACTGGCTACATAGACTTACAAAGACTATTTATATTATTAGTTGTTAGCTGAATATCTCCAGACATTTCTGTTTTAAACTGAGGGGTTTCCCCCTCGGTCCCAAAGCTATTAGATTCTAGGCCATTTTTGAGGTGGCTTATTCTGTGTTTTATATACGGCATAATCGCGTTGACACACCGGTTCTCGTCGGATTACCGAAGTTAAGAAACGTTGAGCCTGGTTAGTGCCAGATGGGTGACCATTTTGGAATTCTAGGTGCTATATGTGCTCTCCGCTTATCTCGGCATTGTTTCCAGTCGTCCTGTACTTCACTTGCTACTGGTATTTAACAATGTCGTCTCAGGAGAGGTGTGGTTGGAGATTGCGCACCTCCTACCACAAAAATTTCACACGCAGGCAACCCTTCGTGGATATCCGTAGTCTGTCCAAGACTGGAGGAGCCTGTTTATTCTGTGTTGGCCGAGGTAAGGTACTGTGTAATTCTATAGAGGTACACCCTCCTATGTTTACCTTCTCACCCTTGAAGGTATAAGTTTATTCTTAATTACCTGAGGTTCCTCTACCGAGAAATGTTGATGGAGTCATCCAAGCATGTTTTACAGACAGGAGTGATCTTCCCCTAAGGCGTTGGCTTTTCAAATCCTACTTTCTCGCCATTATCTTCTAGTCATGGGCGGGAGATAAACATCCTTCGAAATTGTTGGATTTTTTTTAAACAGCAACACTAAAGAACTCCTTTTACCCTAACTTATTTTATTTATTCTAAACAAGCAATAATTGTATCGATGGATGAAACATATACTTGAATTGTTTGATTCCTTATGTTCGCTGTTCTTTTCTGTCCAAAATTTTAAATCAACTGTTCCATAACAAAATTAGTTGTTTACTAATATTTTAGTAAAGTGTTTCTTTTTATTCGAATAGAACAATATAATTATACAAAAATTGTTTCATTTAAATCAAATACGAATTAAAAAGACGGCAATTTAAACAAATAAAGTATTAAATAACATAAAGGGAGATAATTTTACTAAAATTATTTCTAAACAGTCTGCGCCAGTCTACTGCGTTAAAACTGCTCGTTAAACTTTTGAAACAGAATAAACTCGTATTAATTTGTACCTGGACAAAAGTATAAATCTATATGCCCCAAATGCTAGTTAAGTAGTAGGATGGATTAGACTTTCAAGCCTTGGGGGGGGGGAACTAGTCTGAGAGAAGGAAAAAGTCGAAATAATAATAGTCCTTCTTGGCTTATTTAAGATTTATTTTTGATTGAAACGTGTTTCATCTTGTGAAGACACATAAGTGTAGCTAAACACGGCTAACACTTAGATCTCTAGATCATGGCAATTGCTTCATCTTAACAGATGATAGCC
>NC_136488.1:48775477-48810477 GCF_053919585.1 Euprymna scolopes
GAATCAAAGGGGAGCTATAGCGGATGGCAATAATGAAAACAGCTACAAATCCTAGAATACCTAGAGCAACCTACATTAGCTACGAAAACTAACCAGTATCCTACGTGAAATCATCCACACTAGTTATAGAGCGAGGTAGAGAGCACTGAATATCTGGGGAGGCTGGTTGTCATACAGGTCCTGGGAATACCACAGTTTATTGCCAGTGGGTGATCTCTCATGATAACCTGTGCGAGAACTCCTAGTAAATGGATAATAATAATAATAATAATAATAATAATAATAATAATAATAATAACAATAATAAGAATAAGAATAATAATAATAAGAAGAAGAAGAAGAAGAAGAACAACAACAACAATGACAATAATAATAATAATAATAATAATAATAATAATAATAAGAAGAAGAAGAAGAAGAAGAACAACAACAACAACAACAACAACAACGGCAACAACAACAACAACGGCAACAACAACAATAATAATAATAATAGAAAAGAAGATCTAAAGACCGAGGGGGGAAAGCACGAACCAGACCTTCACTGAATGGGTACGAAGAGAACTGGGACCTGTGTGATTCATATAGCCACCCAAATTTCAATGATGATCAATGATCATTGCCAGCGAGAAAATGGCAAACGACTGTTGCGATAACGCAAATTCATTTGCAAAGTTTGTCGAAAGAGGTGGAGATTACTGGAAATCTAGAGAGACTTGTTGTCACCCAGATTCCAAAGAAATCAACAGAATGTTATCTCTGATGATGAGCTGTGTGAGAACTATTGAGTACAAAAAAATAAAATAAAATAATAATAATAATAATAATAATAATAGTAGTAGTAGTAGTAGTAGTAGTAGCAGTAGTAGTAGTAGTAATAATAAATCGACAAAATATTTTTAATTCTATAGTATGGAAACGAGCTATTGTTCCTTATCAGTTTTTATTTTATTTTGTTTTTGTTTTTTTTTTGTTTTTTTACAGGAATCAACTAAATCTGTCACATGGATTTGTCTCCTGTATTTCATTGTAAAGTAAACAAACATTTTGGAAAGAAAATTCGAATAGAAACTACATGTTCCTAAGGCCAAGATCAGAGTTGATTTACAAAAGAGACCAGTGGAAAGAGATTACCCGAATTTAGTTTTATTATAAGTACACGGGATACTTTTTGGTAGGATCGAGTTTATGTGAGGAAATTGAAAGGCGATCATTTTTTCTAATAATTTTGTGGTAGAATGGTAGTGAACTCAGATTAATTCTCAAAAAGTATTAAGTGGTTTTAAATTTTATTTTATCAAAATTTTGATTAGCTAGGGTGTGTAAACATTGTGTTTATTTATTTATTTTTATTTATTTTTTTGCCACATGAGGTTAAATTAAGCCAAAGAATAAAATTTCTATTAAAAGTTAAAACTTAAAATAAGGAAGACATGTTAAGTCACGGATTGAAAATTTTTAATTAGACTTGGAGAAAAAGAGATAAAAGATCTCTCCCGCTGTCCATCTCTCTCTCTCTCTCTCTCTCTCTCTCTCTCTCTCTCTCTCTCTCTCTCTCTCTCTGGTCTTTCGGAGCTCTGTCTTCGGTCACCATTCCGGGAAACGAGCGATTGAAATATGCAACTTTATACTGCCATAAAGAATAAAACAACTAAGAACATGCCAACATTGAACAAGAATAGTGTTATTTTTTGTGTATGTTTATTTTGTGCGGAATTTTGTGCTCATCATAGTTGTTATTTCATCACGTTTCGGCCAACTCAATCTCCGGCCTTCTTCATGTGATTAACCGCGACCGGATAGGAATTCTAAGTTCGTAACTGTATCCCCAGTAATTACTGTCTTTCATAGTTGTTGTCTCACCGCGTTTTTGGCCAACTAATCCTCTGGCTTGCTTGGGTAGGATTGAAACCACTATTCTGAGGAAATGCTCACATGGAACCGTAGAGACTCAATGCATCTATCCACTTAGCCTTATTTCGAAAGATTCCAAACACATAAAACAAAAATTTAATTTTACAGCTACCAAGTTAAGCACTAAAATAGATGCTTTCATCTCAACAGTAAAAGGTCCTGGATATGACCTTAAACTATATCCAATGGTGAGGCCCCAGCTTGCGGGCTTTGGGAAGTGTGGAGCCACCCTTTAATTGCCATTGCTCCCAGGTCCACTCTGACCCAGACTGGTAGTACTTGTTAGGGTCCCAACTATGGGTTGAATAGAAACCGACTTAAAAAAATAAATATACTCTATTAAAAAATTGTTCTTCAAAATCACTGGATTCGGCATTAAATAACCTGAAAAGGGTTGATATGCCGTAAAACAAAACAACCAACCAACCAATCAACAGTAAAAATCAAGCGATCCACCACGTTTCTGCTTTTAAAACATCACAGCGATAACCGTTACTGCCGTAACCGCTGATATATATATTATTATTCTACTTACGAAGTGTCAACGAAACGAACACCTGCTTCTGTCGACAAGGACAGGGCCGAATAATCCGTTAGGTCGAAAAATTACCCACGTAACATTAAGAAGATTTACACAAAATTATTTGTAACATGTAATTTCAGGACGAATCGTTGATATGATGTCAGCTTTTATCGCATATTAAGCCTTAATTATTTCCACTAGGCCAAAGTATGACTACTACTACTACTACTACTACTACTACTACTACTAATAATAATAATAATAATAATAATAATAATAATAATAATAATAATAATTAGCAGAAGAAGAAGCAGAAGAAGAAGAAGGAGGAGAAGGAAAGGAAGAAGAAAATCTATAAACATTAACCAGCCCCATGGAAACTGCAGCAGAAGTAAAACAAGAAGATGGATGGAACATCACGTGACTTCAGAGGAACTGAAATTGCACGAAGTCATAAACTGTGTCCCCCTCCTCAAAAGACATTAGCCTCGGCTGATATCACACAAAATAGTCGCTAAGATCAAAGAGGATGAAAGGTTCAAGAAGGAGAGAGTATTAACCAGACCGCCACTGGCTGAGGAGTGAAGAGTACAGAAACTTTTTTGGGATGGGGGGGGTGCTACTCAAATTTCAGTGAAAATATATGGTCATTGCCAGCAAGAAATTAATGGTAAGCGACTATTACGATAATGCAGAGTCAGTTGCAAATGTTAACGAAAGAAGTGGAGAGTACTGGAAATCTAGAGAAATTTGTCACCCAGATTCTAGGGAACACTACTGGTTATTATCGGTGAACAATCTCTTCTGATGACTAAAGTGAAAAAAACTAAACAGTATATCTAGGTGATCCAGACCAAATACAGGTAATTGAAATATTTCGTAAACACCGGTAGGGAAATAGAATGGGCATAGATGAATTGAAGGAAACTGAGACTGGGTGGGTAGATATATAAGAAATTATTATAATTTTCGCACACATATTATTGTTGTTGGTGCTGTTCTTGTAATTGTTATTATTGTTATTGTTGTTATTGTTTTTGTTATTATTGTTGTTATTGTTATTGTTTTTATTGCAGTTTTCTTATTGTTATTATTGTTATTGTTGCTGTTTTTGCTGTTTTTTATTGTTGTTTTTGTTTGGCTGTTGTTTTTGTTGCTTTTGCTATTGCTGTTGTTATTGTTATTGTTGTTATTGTCATTGTTGCTTTTGTTATTGTTATTTTTGTTATTGTCGTTATTATTTTTGTTATTGTTGTCCCCCTTGAGTTTTATGACACGTCAACCATCGTTGTCATTTTATATCGAAATCCTACAAGTTTTATGCATACGATTGATTTGCAAGCTAATGTTATTCGGAAAGAGTTTTTCTTACATACAGCACCTGGTCTTTTCATATAGACACTCATTTAGTACTGACCCAGTTCAATATCGCTTAACTTAAATGGTTTCACGGGAACCAGCGTCGACTGGAAAAAGCTTTGATAGTACTAAGATCATGTAGATGTTTTATTGTCACATTATTTCCAAAGAGACATCTATTTGCCGTTATCGGTAAAAGTCGATAATAAACAGAGGAGGTGAGAACGGAAAGGGAATTACAATGGTGACAGAAAGAAATTGAGAGTATTGGAAATCTGGGGAGGTTTATCATTCAGATTCCAGGGAACATCACCGGTAATGGTGCGTGTGAGAACTACTAATGAATAGGAAATAATCATAAAAAGGGGAACGAAATGAGGTCGAAATGACATACGGTGTGAAGTGAACACTTTATAAATAGTTGAGCGTCGAAGATGTTAGAATGGACATATTTTATATAAATCAATTTCAAATATTAACATATTAAAGAATATGGCGCTTGGCAACATTCCCAATTGAATTAAGAATTAGTTAAGTGTGAAACCCCAGATGTAACATCATTTTGATTGATATGCCTGATTTATGGCAGCTGTTCTCTCTCTCTCTCTCTCTCATATATATATATATATATATATATATATATATATATATATATATATATATATGTGTGTGTGTGTGTGTGTGTGCGTGTGTGTGTTTTCTTAATATAATTATCCACTGACAGGTGTTTTAACAAAGAAAAACAATATTTAAAAAAAGCAATAAATATGCCGCTCCCCATTTGGCGGTATCGAATTGGTAAAAAGGAAAATTATTCCCAACTCGCATTTAGGTAAAAATGCACTTTCGTATAAATAATTGAATTCATTTCAAACGTATCGCAAACACAAAAATAAATAAACAACACACACACACACACACACACACACACACACACATATATATATATACATATATATATATATATATATATATATATATACATATATATATATAAAGTGCCGCCAAAAAGAAAGTCCGCACTGATCATTTTTTCCAAAACCGCAAATTTAAGCTAAATTGAATGTAATTATTTAAACAACCTCTACCTCATTTGATTCGCCTTATATTCCTCTAAAATGTTACCTGTTCATATTTGACTTTTAATTGAAGTATCCTAATGCTTACGTCAATTTAAAAAATTAGCTTCAAATCGAGTAGGCAAAAAGAAACTACTCATAATGGAAAATTATTATTTAAATGTAACTTTAGGACATTAATGCAACCCAAATACAACAGGAACACAATGAACTAGTTAATAATTAGTAGTAGAGACTATTTCCAATTTTACAGCGTGCAAATTTTGGGACATTTTCCTGTAATTAGTTTGTTGCAATACTGCGATGAAGGGACATCCAACTTCTCTTTAATTTTTGTCCAAAGTTCTTCCAGATTTGAAATTTTATTATTGCGTAGTTGTTGTTTGATGTAATGCTATACGTTTTCGATAGGATTGCGGTCTGGAGATTGTGCAGACTGATCCAAACACAGAATATCATGCTTTTTAAGGGATCTCTTGACATTGCCAGCTGTGAATGGGAGCATTATTCTGCATAAAGATGGGATTATTATCCAACTTCCGGCCAAAGTATGATAGAAAATGCTCAGTAAACATATTATATGAATTAATTCGACCTTGCAAGCGACCTATAGGTCCTGAACTATTAGCACTAATAACACCCACACATACACTTGCAGCGTCGAAACTGTGCACCTAGGATTAAATTCTTCGTCCTTCCTTCGAGGGACGTACTACCTGTCATCATTGTCTAGCCTCTTGAACTTGTTTTCGTGACTAAAAATCACTTTCGACGAATATGAAGGATCACGATCTTTATTGTATCTAATGAAGTCCAGACGGCGATTTCTGTTCTTTACAGAAATCATTGCCTTGCGTCTTGGAACACAGCCTCGCAAATTAAATTCCTTCAATCTGTTCTTAACTTGCTCTTGAATCCAGTTAGGCCAAGAGATCACAAGAAATGTATACTATAACATATTTCAATGGTTAACTGGGGAAAGGAAAACTCTGTTTTCAACTTCTTTAATAACCCAGTGTTTGAGAGGTCAAGGAAAACTTTACTGGAATATTCGAATATCTATATATCTCATATAAAGATCAAGTGTTAGCCCCGAAAGGGGGGGTCAGCGAACTTCGACTGAATAAAAGTGAAATGCCATATACTTTTAAACATAATAATATATTGCAAGAGGGAGAAAGTAGCAACCTTAGTTAAAGTCAGAGTGATACTGACTTACACAGAACTGAGAGAGGGAAGATAACGAAATCCCAAGGTCTTATGAAAAGAAACTAGGTTCAACATATCAAGAACAAAAAAAAAATGTTACGCTGAATTGTTGTAATTAACCGTATGAAAGCTTACACTAAAGAACCGTTTTAACAAATTAAAAGTTCTCCAGCTGTTTTTATCGTCAATTTAATCTGTATACATAACGAAGAACTAATCCGATATATAACAAAAACAGTTTTGAACAATTTATGAATCACTAAATGAGACAAAATAGCACGGACGTCTTCAGTTCATTGGCAGAAAGAAAGTGCGAAACGCTTAATGAAAATAGTTTCCTTCTCTGATTTATTTTAACTGCTTAAATGTCGTGGCAGTAAAACAAATATATCTACATAATCTATATCTAGAAAACAAGCAAAAATAAAACAAGTTCTTTATAAATTGCATAACTTGTATTAGTTGGATGATGTGGACCATTATAACAGAACGCATATAGATGCTAAGTAATGACCAGTTATAAGTTACAGTCATATGGAGGTTGCAGGATCAATCACCAGTGCAGGTGATACTAAGAATACAATTACGTATTACGTAAAACTTTTACTCGGTTACGGCTGCCAAAGACAAGCTACCCCCTGTGGATTAAATAAAGAGTTCCGTTCGAAATTCCATACAGATTCTGGAGTTAGACATAAATTCCCGAGTTCATCTTGAAAAAGGTCGGAGATTACATCAGCCTAAACATTGTAAGAATAACACCCAAGAAGAGTCCGATTAATCCAAATAATCAAAACCAAAATTATTTTTTTAAAAATGTCTACAAAAGGAAATGGCTGACAAATATCGAAATATTGTAGATTAACTTCTTTCAAAGAATATGCTTAAATAATAGTTTACTAACAAGTAACCATTTATTAGGGTCTATATACAACTCAAGGATAAGAGTTAATAAATATTCCATGAAGACAGTGAAATAAAAACAAAACAAAAAAAAACGTAAGGATTTGTAATAATTGTTTGGGCCTTGCTCAACAGGAATTTGGTAATATTGGATTTGAAAACAATTATTCTACAGACAACATAGAAGCAACCCCATAGTATTGTGTTCTACAAACAGATAATTCTTGGGAAGAAGCTTTGCTCGTGGAAGTTCTATTCAGTTTTGAATACGCAGAAGGAGTAAGGAACAGTTTGTGAATGATTCCAGAGGAGTTAATGAGAGTTGATTATCAAGAAAAAAGATAATCGTTTCGTCTCAAACGAAATGGAAAAGAGAGAAAAAAGAGAATAAATATATTTATATGATCTGACATTAATCTGAAAACAGCAAAAAATAAAAGTAATTAACTCTGACAAATATGATATATTCTTTGGTACTTATGCAGAACGAGGACTGCTATCGTCGAATTGTTTTTACGTAAAACGCCGGAAGGTGCAAAGCGAAAGCCTTGTGATATTTTTTTTCACGCAAACGGTGGTCATTATTATTGTAAAATATATTATTTCTGCTATTACGAAGATAATTCAATGAAACATTAATTGAAAAATGCAAATTATTCTTTTCGTTGTTACAAAGAAAATACAATACATGATTATTAAACAAAACTGTAATGAACATTCAAATAAAAATAAACTCTCATTTTAAGGCAAGTTTCATGAATATGCATTTATCTTTTTAATAACTAATAAGTGATGGCAAAAAAGCATTTTGTTTTTATATGATGTGTTTCGTTTTTGTTAACGTTAAGTTCACATCAAGATAAATAACTTGTTTATTTTATAATACACGATTGATAGCAATTTGATCTTTTCTTAAATGACAGTGGCTGCTGTAATTATATTGGCTCAACGTTTCAGCGTTTCGGCGTTTTACGTAAACTGTCTGGAAAATTCGGAAAATTCTACATAAATATTGCTTCTCTTTTTATATTCTTTATCATTTTGTTGAATTTTCTACGGATCATTTTCAATACCGTTTTGTAATTTTAGTTTATATCAAGGTCAATGTCCGCTGCAAGTTTAGATCAAATAATGCAACTCTACTCACTACACCATACCCTCTTTTACACCTGACCGCTTTTTAACGTCTGTAACAAAAACACCGGCAAAAGAATTTCTTTTATTATGTCAGTTGTATCGATGTCCTGAAACTAAACTGACGACGATGATATTATAATTGCGTTGATAATTTTTTTTTCTGATGCTTCCTTCGTGTTCATTAACAGCACGGATCAAACTATCGTACAATGAGCTGCAGCCTTCCGTAATAAATGAACACAATAGTACTGGCGAATGCGTATCGTCAACAAAAACCAACGATGAAACTTGAACGGCAAGTGGCGAGTAAAGGCAAACAAAGTTTAAACTGCGACAATACATTAATTAGATGACTCAATATCTTTCACTCGGGTTGCAAGAATCATGCTAAATTATTTGAAATATTTGGATTATTCGGATTACTGTTCTCATCTTAAGTGTTTTTACACAATGTTTCGGCTAATATAACCCCCAACTTTCTTCAGATGTATCCTGTCAAACCTTAGACGTGACTTATTTTCGCCATTCCTTCCGATCTAGGGCAAGTTGGTTGACGGACACCCAATTGTTGCGAGATGCCCAATCAAAAACATTTTCTCTCTACCTTCTTCTTGGCTTTTCCCTGTCTCTTTTGCCTTCTAACATGCCCTTAAACTATAACTTGGAGAGGTCAGTGGTTGATCGTTTGGCATAGCCAAAAAACGCAAGGGTCTTATTTTTGATGTTATCAAATAGAGGGGTGAAGAAGTAGTTTGACGGAGGGTGGATAGTTTTTTTTTTTCGATCATAGTTTTTCCCATAGTGAAACGCATTAAGTGATTTTGAAACACATAAATGCGATTGGTTAGTGTTTAGTCCATGTGATACAAACTAGCCCATTTAAAACTTCTGGAAGGACATAAATTAAATAAACTTTTACTTTAACAGTTATCGACACCCTTTTTTATTTTAGAATCGCGTTGTGTTTTAGAAAGCCTCCCAACCTAGCCCAATTTTGTGTCTCAATGCTGTCTCGTCATCACTGGAGAAAGTCGGTTTATGCCTTAAATAAATGATTCGGATGACCTGCATGATGGGTGTACTGTGACTAGTCATATTTAGGTTAAAATGTGATTTAGCTGTAGACATACATTCTGTTTTATCTAGGTTTATTTCTAATCATATCCCCTTTGCATTCTTTACTAATACATTAACAAAAACTTGAAGTTTGTGTGTGTATTCATTAACAAGAGCGATGTCATCAGCGTAGGAAAGATTAGAGAGGATTTGTCCTCCTATAGAAAAACCGCTATGGCAAGTCTCATTGGCAAAATTCACAATTATATTTTGAAAATCGGCCACACTGTGGATTTAACCTTCAGCCTCCAGAATAGTGTAACTTACAACTGAATTCTACCAAGTGCTTTAAGCGTTACGCGAAACATTGTGAGAATAACACTTGATATGAGAACGGTAGTCCAAATAATGCAAATAATACGAATTATTAAATCTCACCTAAAAAATTCAGACACATAAGTTGCAAGATCAGTGAGGCATAAAACAGTGCTCACCATTGCAGAGGTAAATCCGGTAAGTAACACTCGAGGAGTATCGCTTGGGTTCAACATCTCACAATCTATTATGGCTCGCCATAACCACGACTTCAATAAAAGCAATCAGAGCTGCTAGAGTCTGTCAAAATATTGTAAAACCTTTTACTAACCGATGCTAAATTATAATTGTTATGCGACCTTATTTTTAGCACATGCGTGCCCTTCAACTTCAATTAATTTACAACTGATATATATATATATATATATATATATATATATATATATATATATATATATATATATATATATATATATATTATACTTGAAAATTATGCACTAACGAAGATTTTGGAAAAAAAAACCAGTTATACTTTTTATCTATTTGAATTTGTTTTCTTTTTTGCATTTCACTTTTGGCCTTTTGGTCAAGATCAAAGTGTAGTATCTGTTCTTCAGATGCTGCACTTCATTTTCTTGTTCTCTTTCGTTAGAGGAGAAATCCTTCACGACTGAGACAATTTTTATTTTTGTACCTTTTCTCCACGTTAAAAAACGACCCTGGTGTCTAACTCTGTCCCGTGGGGAGGCATAGTAAATAGGTACACTAAGGGATTAGCAAGGTGATCCATCAATGGTAATTTTGTTCAAAAGCTATGAACAGATATAGGTATATATCTATGATAATAGCGATTTGTGAATATATATATATATATATTCACAAATCGCTATATATATATATATATATATATATATATATATATATATATATATATATATATAACGTGTTAGGACAATTCATCGGAATTGGAGCCAAGAATCGAAAACATCGTAATTCTTTGGAATACCGGAATCGGCAAAAATGAGTCTGTTTTCCTTTTATCATTGTAATTTGATTTTGTTTAAAACAAAATCTTCCACTGTTGGTAGTAATGTTAAAATAATGAATATTGATTAATTCTAAACAATCAGCAAAACTAAAATCCATAGACTATCCCCCGCAAGTGTATTTTTATATTTGAGAAAATATTTGCACATTTAACGTCTTTTTTTTTTAAACAGTAATCGGGAAATAACAACTCTATAGTTAAATATTTAGAGATTCACAAAGAATTGGAATCGGTGATTGTATCAGAATCGGGAATTAATTATGGAATCGGTAATTGTCTCAGAATCCGAAAATGCCTTGAAATAGTCCCATCACTAGCATATATATATATATATATATATATATATATATATATATATATATAGTAAGTTATAAAATATATATGGCAATTAAGCTACACTGAATATTCCGTGTTTCATCTACTCTAGGACTCTTCAGGCTTATGCGCATAAGCCTGAAGAGTCCTAGAGTAGATGAAACGCGGAATATTCAGTGTAGCTTAATCGCCATATATATTTTATAACTTACTAACTAGCTCTGCATACGTATTGAGCACTTTTGAAGTAAATAATTAAAGTTTACGCATAAATTTATACGTTCGTATATTAATTTTATGTGAGTATATATATATATATATATATATATATATATATATATATATATATATATATATATATATATATATATAGCAGATTGTTTATAGCAATGTTCTGTGTGCATGCTGGCATAGATAGATTGATGTATAAATAGATACCTCTCTCTTTTCCCTATCATGAATGCAGTATAGATTGAAATTAATATTATCATAAACTTCTTTGTACGGAGTAGAATAGGAGTAGAAACGTATGACAGACACGTTTTCTTCCATTCAATTTATTGAAGTAAAGATTCTTTTTGCTTTTGAAAAATCAAGAAAGGCAATTGAATGTCTATTTCAAGAACAAAAGCAAATCGATATTTTGTGTCGATTATCAGAGTTTCAATCGGAATGATTTTAAATGGATTGAAATGCTTCTTCGATAATTTTCTTTGTCGACTTAATTTTTCGAATCTATGTAGATGCGTATTTGAAACAGAAATGAAGGAGAAAGAGAAGTTTGATTTGGTTTTGTCTTACGGCGTATCATCAATTTCAGGATTATTTAATGCCAAAATCCAGTCATTTTGGCAAAAGTTTTTTTTATGCCTGAAAATCTTTAGATTTTAAAAAATATTTATTCATTGCGTTTGGTTTGGCTGTTTTGTAAAGTGAAAATTGTTGTTTTTTGTTTGTGGCTTTGTAGGTCATGATTGCGTTTTGCAAAAAAAAAAACAACAAAAAACAATAATATTAATGTTCAGTGCATTTAAGTCAGGAAGTTGATATCTTCAGATTGCCTGAGCTGGTAGCACAAGAAAGAGGAGAGAGAGAGTGAGAGAGAAAGAGAGAGAGAGAGAGAACGCGGGAGAGAGACAAAGAGGAAAGGTATAAAACAATGTGTAACAGATAGATAGTGAATATAAAGCAAAGTCTTTTTATAGGCGTTAATGGTATAGAAACAGCGATAAAATCAACAGAAAACTAAAATGATAAAAAAAATGTATACAGAACAGAATAAGTAAAATATATTTATGTTTTTGTTGTCACTTTTGGCGATTATTTGTTTTCACCGGAAGTTAGATCTTTTAAACCAAAATTGAAGTGACACAACTTAAATGAAGTAAGAACCTACATTAGTGTTTTTTTTTCTTCTATTCCCTTTAAAAATACATTCTGAAAATGTTGTAAGTCAAGTAACCGTTTGTGACTTGCGTGAGAACTATAAGTGAGTAAATAATAATAATAATAATAATAATAATAATAATAATAATAATAATAATAAGAAGAAGAAGAAGAAGAAGAAGAAGAAGAAGAATACTTTGAAGGATGGAAACACCAAGAAGAGAAATCACTAACCAGACCTCCACTGGATGAGTGCGAATAGGACTGGAACTTTGGGACTGGGTATTGCCACCCAAATTCCAGTGAAGACCAGTGGTCGCTATCAACGAGAAGTCAATGTTAAATGGTTATTGCGATAGCGCAAACTAATTTGCAAAGGTTATTGAAAGAGATAAAGAGTACTAGAAATATAGGGAAACTTCTTATCAATCAGACTCCAGGGTATACCACAGGTTGTTATGAAAGGTTGAGATTAAAATAAAAAAGACAAAGGTGGCTAATCTTTAAGTTTTCACTGCTATTTTCGACGATTTGTGCATCTGTCCACAAGAATCAACACGGAATGTGCTTTACTTGGACTTTAAATTTATTAAACTTGGATTATGATTTCAAAGCTATTTCCATAATTATTATTTTTATAAACAGTGGAAAGGCATTTTTGTTAGAATTCAAAATTTTTACCTCAATCCAGAGAAATGCAATTTTCATCCAGCGTTTATATTTCGTAATCATAAGGGCGTATTGAAACACTTACCTATAAAAACATAAAAAATAAATAAATTATTGTAATTAACAAATAAAAAAACGACGACAAAAACAACAACAACAACAACAACAACAATAATAATAATAATAATAATAATAATAATAATAACATGAAAAAGAATCTTAATATCTCTTATATAATAAAATGACTGAAAAAATTCCCCTCTAGACCAAAGTATCGTAGGTTTGCAACAACAGATGTCACATACTAATTTAATAAATCTAGGTTAATAGCCACTATATTATGTAGCTTTCGAGCACCACTTTAGATACATTCAATCGTGATAATAAAACCCCATATTCTATCCTACGTGCAACATCATCACACTCGCAACATCTCTAGAGGAAGAAGTCCTTACTTTTCTCTCTAAATTTTTAGTCCTACCACTGCTACCAGTTGTCAGCGGAGACAAATTCTACGTCTTCCAATTTGATTAATCTTCTCAATATATATATATATATATATATATATATATATATATATATATATATATATATATATTTAAATAAACAGGGCTCGTTCAGTCTTTGACAGACTATGGATACCCACGAAAGGGTTTCTATGCGTGAATATGGCAGGAGGTGCGCAATCCCCAATCACACCACTCCTGAGTCGACATTGTTAAATACCAGTGGCAAATAAAGTGTATGTACAAGACGTCTGGAAACAAATGGTGAGATAAGCAGAGAGCACATACAGCGCCTAGAATTCCCAAATGGTCACCCATCTAGTACTAACCAGGCTCAACGTTGCTTAACTTCGTTGATCTGACGAGGTTTACACTGAAGTATATATATATATATATATATATATATATATATATATATATATATATATGTGTGTGTGTGTGTGTGTGTGTGTGTGTGTGTGTGTGTGTTATGCGTGAAGTATATCTCGCTTCATCTCTGTAGGAAAATGAATATAACTTATTCGTATATTCGTATAGAAACTTGATGAGATTCATTTTTGTTCTTGGGAAAAACTTTTTCGTCTAAGTTGGACGACTCCCTAGGCGGCAATGATGGAAATAACAATAGGAATAAATTAAAAGAAATGAATTCCCTTCTCTTAAAATCTGAAAAACTCTGAGATGGAAAACAATAAAAAAAAAAAAAAGAAACATTAACAACGTAAAAAAAATAAAATAAAATAAAGTCATAAATGGAGACGGTTAATTAAGTGGAGTCATTCAAAGAATCGGGTAGGGTGCTTGTGTTCAGAGAAACCTACAAAAGGAAATGTGGGGCGTAGACAAGAGATACACATGCTTGTATGTGCGCACACACGCATAAACTAGAAGTAGTTTATAAACATACAAACATTAATCATCAACAATGTGTTAGGTAAAATCGTTAAGTGTCATTAGCGATAATGCAAAACTTCATAAAAACGAACAGAGCAATGTTGTATATTATTTCTTTATTGGAATCCTTTGAGATGAGTATTTGCGAGCTGTTAGCCTCATCTTCATAATTGTTGTTGCTTCACAACTTTTCGGACGTCCTTCGGGGGCCGTGGCGCAATAGATAGAGGCGTTGAATCTCGACAATTCCAGGTTAGCATTGTCTTAAGATAGCGGTTTCAATCCTACTAAAAGCAGGCCAGATGATTAGTTAGTCAAAATGTGGTGAGATAACAATTATGGAAGTCAGTAAATACTGGGGATACAGTTAAGAGACTCAACATTTCCATCTGGTCGTGATTAATCATACGAAGTCCAGAGGATGAGTTTGCCGAAACGTGGTGAAGCAACAACTATGAATCCGCAAATAAATAAATCAATGAATAGAACAATATTGATTGCTGATTATATTTACTATTATATAAAAAGCATTTAGTTTGTGTGTGTGTGTGTGTTTGAGTTCGTTCCCTATGGACTCCAAAACGACTGTACTGACTTTTATGAAATTTCACACGAAAGTACTTTATGTGCGTGGCAGTGTTCTTAGATATGTTTTGTATCGGAACGTCTTCGATAAGTATAGATAATCGATAATCTAAAAATTTGATTAAAGAAGGAAGTCCAATGTTAACCAAAATTACCACTTTTATACAACCTAACATCACAAGTGCCTTTGGGCACAGTTTTATGCCCACACAAGTAGAAAAGCCCAACATATAGAATCAAGTGCATATTCTTTTGGACGATAGGGGCACGTTCGAAATGAATATTTCTTTTTAGAACACTCATAAACCATGAAACTCAATTTTTGTATGTTTAACTCTAATTCACAGGACACATGAGTTGGAAACATAACGTTCACATGAAACATGAGTTGGAACAATTACATTGAGAGCATTGCCAGAACCGCTGCGAGGAAGGTAGCCTCTCTCTAACGTGCTAGAAAGCTACTAACGCCTTAAAATATCCTGTACTTCTATAAGGCCACCATTCACCCATGTATGGAGTATTGTGGTCATGTTTGCGCTGGTGCATCTACTACTAGTCTCTCGCTCCTAGAAAAGCTCTAAAAAAGAGTCTCCAACCTGATAGGTCCTGAACTGTCATTTAAGCTGCAGCCTCTGTCCCAACGATGAAACGTTGCGTCCCTCTGCTTGTTCTACATGTATTTTAATGGTGAATGCTCTGGCGAACTGCAAGCACTTGTGCCCCAACGGCGTAAATACACTCGACAAAACCGACAAGTAGCTAAATCTCACCCCTACACAGTGGAAATCCCTAGAGGTAGGAGAGCTTTCTACTCCAGTAGTTTCTTCCCCAGAACCGCTAGTCTTTGGAATTCCATCCTGGCTCTCTGCTTCTCCAACTGTACTGACATGCAGAAATTCAAGTGTAACGTGAACCGACATCTTATTGCCCAACTCCCTACATAGTACCCCAGTAGCTTATGCCCCTGATAGTAGCCCCCTACACCAAAGTGGCAATGTGCCTTGTTTGGGGTGAAAATGTAATAATAAAAAAAATATTCAAGTGATTATATAAAAATAATTTAATAAAATCAACAGTTGATTCCTTGATAAGACAGAGGCGAGTTAAATGAATTTTTACTGTATAGAACACATTTGAACCATGATACTTGATTTTCCCATTTTAACTTTAAATGAAGACATTATTTACAGATAATTTTATACAATCAACAGCAGACTCTCTATAGTGCAATGTAGACTATAATTTATTGTAGATTAATTCACTGCGAGAAGCCATTTGATAGTTCTTCTCGGTACATTGTGGGGGCGGGGGCTAACTAGAGTAGGCAATTAATCGATTGGTTAAGAAATAGACAATTTCCGTGGCAATGAAATATAGGAAAATGGTAAAATTGTTGGTCCTCATTCAATCCTGGACAACGTCGAGTCTTCTTGTTAGTATATATATATATATATATATATATATATATATATATATATATATATATATAGTTATAAAAATATATAGAAATTAAGCTACATTAAAATTTCCGCGTTTCATCCTCGTGGTTGAAATGAAGAAACTTTTGTGCCACTTAATTATCATATATATTTTCATAACTTACTACCTAGTTGTACTGTTCAAGCAAATGTTGAAAAGTATAGGTATTGAATATTATAGTAAAAAAATAATTATGTCAGCCCCTTTAAGAAACTCGTTGCTTATCGTTGAGCACTTTCAGTTGAATTAAGTCGGTCAATTTAGCTCTTATGCATAGATCATCGTATAACGATTAGATCACTGTCTGACTGACGTAAAGAACATTTAAAATTAAAATGTTTAAATTCAACGTTATTTATCGCGGTTAATGGTAACCGATTGGATACGGTCTTTGCTAATCGTACGAATCTGTCGACTGGTGTTAATCGTGACACACTGCACTGAAGATTCCTGAAAGGATGAAACACTAGTGTCTGTAGGTATTTAATTATTATAGTAAAAAAATAATTATATATATATATATATATATATATATATATATATATATATATATATATTTCTTTTCAAGGGAAATAAGGTAAAAAAAAAACCCAATAAAAGTGCTCGATATGTTAATAGAGCGGTCTATAATTTTTTAATTTTTTATTGAGCCCATAATAAATTTACATTACTGTTTCCATTGGATTTTCACCCCAGGAGATGAGGTAGTACCAATTTCATCGGAACTGAAGTTTAAACTTACAGAAGTGGATAGAAAGTTATTGAGGGGGTATTAAACAGAGAGGGAGGTCGTGTCACACTACCACACGACCTCACTCTCTATTTAATACCCCCCCCAATAACTTTCTATCCATTTCTGTAAGTTTAAACTTCAGTCCATCTATAAATTCCGATGAAATTGGTACTCTACCTCATCTCCTGGGGTGAAAATCCAATGGAAACACTAATGTAAATTTATTATGGGCTCAATAAAAAATTAAAAAATTATATATATATATATATATATATATATATATATATATATATATATATATATGCGTGTGTGTGTGTCTGTGTGTGTGTGTAGTCATACACATCTTTGTTTCAGAAAAAGAAATAAAACGTGGTAGAGAGCAATCGACAATTCCCCCGCTCTCCAACCACAATGAGGTCGCCTGCATTGCAACTGATAAGGCTGAATTGTTTTCCCAGCGGTTTGTCTTAAACTCCTTTTTGGACGCCACAAACAACTCCCTCCAAAGCTTCTCGTTGCGAACAGAAGCCATACTAAATAGATGACCCGATTACCTCCCCTTTTCAAGTATGGAATATCATGTAAACCTTGACACGGCTAATGCATGCAGGCCTTGTCTTATCCTTTAAGTCTTAAAGAAATACTGTGTTGATCTGGCCCCCGTTCTCTCCAAACTCTACAACAGATGATTTGTTTAATCTTGCTTCCCTGGTAGCTGGAAAATTACCTATGTGGTGCCAGTATTCAAGTTTCTAGTGAAAGATCTGACCCGCAAAATTATCACCCTATGTTGTGACCTTTTGACTGTGATCGTAGCGTAGTATCTGTGTTAACAGTAGCAGACAGGGCAAAGGGGTCAAAACATTATTATTATTACTAGGGGGGTACCCGGAGTTTCCCGGGGGTTTGTAGGTGTGTATGTAGGAGGGGGTACCCTGTTTTAATATTATAAAAAAACACGATGTTATAAAAAAATTGGAAAAACCAAAACAAAGCAAAACCGCGAACAAATGTAAAAAAAAAGGAACAAAAAGGTGTAAAAAAGAAAAAAAGGTAGGAAGAGAGGCTCGAACCCGAAGCATCGAGACTAAGGCGGAAAAACATGCCTGACACGTTAACTCTACGCAAAAGAGACACACAATTGAGTACGAATAAAATTAACCCTTTAAAAACACTTGCAGGTGGTTGAAACTAACGTCAACGTTTTCTAGGTAAAACATGACGCCATTGTCGTAGTAGCAGGAGGAGGCCGTTTAGGATGAATGAACACCAACACACACACACACCACACACACGCACACACGCACACACACACACACGCGCGCGCATTTTAACTTTTGCATTTATAGAGGTGCCCGCCCTGGTTTAGCTTATATATGACGCGTAAAATTGAAAGGAATAAAAAACAAAACGAACGTGAAAGAATACCAAAGGAAAAAAAAGGAAAAAAAAGAAAAAACCCAAAAGTTTTTTTTTATTTTTTTTTATTTTTTTTATTCAATTTTCACCCCAAACAAGGCACAGTGCCACTTTGAAGCAGGGGGCTACTATTAGGGACTTAATTAGCGGGGTCATTACGAAGGGAGAAGAGTAGAAAGATGTTTGTTCACATTACACTTGAACTTCTGCATATGATTGCAGTTGGGAAAGCAGAATCCCGGAAGGGAGTTCCAAAGACCCGCAGTTCTGGGGAAGAAACTATTGGAGTAAAAGGCTTTCTTGCACCTAGGGATCTCTACTGTAAAGGGGTGAGACTTAGTAGCTTGTCGAGTTTGTCGGGGGTAGTTACGTTGGGGAGGTACAAGTGTTTGCAGTTCGTCAGAGCATTCACCATTGAAGTATTTGTAGAACAGGCAGAGGGATGCAACATCTCGTCGATGGGACAGAGGCTGAAGCCTAGATGACAGTTCAGGACCTATCAGGTTGACGACTCTCTTTTTAACCCTGTCCAGGAGCGAGAGACAAGAAGCAGATGCACCAGCCCAGATGTGACAACAGTACTCCATACATGGGCGAATGGTTCCCTTATAGAGGTATAGGATACTGTCAGGCGTAAGTAGTTTTCTAGCACGGTAGAGGGAGCCAACCTTCCTTGCAGCAGCCTTGGCAATGCTCTCAATGTATCTATTCCAGTTCATATTCCCTGTAAACGTTAGGCCGAGGAGTTTAAAAGAAGTACTTTCAGGCAATGTGTTCTTGGCCATTGCTATTGGTGGTAGAGAAGGTTTCTTGTAGTTATTGAACGAAACAAGCTTAGTCTTAGCAGCATTGAATGTGACCAACCATTTTTGTCCCCATTCCACTACGGATTGGAGGTTATCCTCTAGTGTTTCTGCCATTTCCTTGGATATGTGTTCATTTGTTACCACATAAAATGCAAGTTACCGCATAAAATGCAAATATGTTTATTTAAATCTAATTTTTTGTTTTTTTTAAATGGAAAAACAAAATTAAAAAAAAAATTACCGTGTATAATGAAAATATGTTTATTAGATTTTATTTTATTATTTTTCTTTGTTTCAATGAAAAAGAAAAAATGAATAAATAAAACCAGAAAACTGCCCGCGTTTTTTTTTGTAATGTTTTCTTTGTTGTCGCAATTAACCAATTTGAATGTCGTCTGATTCCAATATCGATAGCGTAGTAGTTCTTGTGCTAATGGAACTCTCAGAAATGCAATGTATAGAAATAAATAATGAATAAGTAACTAATCCGAAAATAGGATTCAGCTCTCCCCCTCTCCTAGTATCACGTATGAAATCAGTGCAAACATAATAGAAGTATAAAGAGAGTAAATAAAATATTAAAGCGACTAATCGGTGCAAGATTTGAAGAATGCTGGCGGCTAACTGTTAACGTTTCTTGTAAAAACTGGAATCCAATGTTAGTTCGTTTCGTTTAAGTAATCCTTCGAATTGCAACCCCCACCCCACCCCTACAAAAAGAGAAAAAAATATAAATGAAGAAAAAAAGGTGAAAAAAGAAGGAGAAAGTTATAAAACGGCGCAAGTAACCCACAGAATAACTGGAATGTAAAGTAGCGTTTCACCCGACGGAAAAACGACAATCCATATTTTTTAAGCAACTAAGAACTCAAACCGGTGTTCCTCGTATATTCCTCTGTGGACGTATCCGCAGCGGTGTTAAGTGGTCGCGGGTGGAGTATGAATCGAATAGAGAGAAAAGATTTTACAACTTCCATTGATTCTACCCGATTGTGGCAGTGAACTCTCACCGGAAAAAATATAGAAATGCACGAATATCAAGGAACTGTAAGGGTAGTAGGCCTATAACACACCTTAGATCATGTGCTGAAGTGTGGGGACATTACATTTGAATGTAGTGTCGTGATTTTTATTCCTATTAAGGTCAAACTCACACGGGAAAATGAGTTCATTTTATTTATATAGAGATTATTATTAATTGATTCGATCGACGGCGAGTCGTTGGATCGATTATTATGATTAGAAAAATAAACAATTTAATTGGGAAAAGTGATTGACAGACTGAAACAATAAACAGCTATAAAAGAACGTGAAAATAAAAAAAATAGACGTAAACATAATTTTTGGTTTGCATCAACAAATAACTAGATTGAGGTTACATCAGCTGTTGGTCTTAGACACGTGATGAGATGTAGATTTGGGGAGATTCTAGTCAGTCGTTAGCTGAACATCAGAGAGAACGTATGACTCAAAGGGGAGTTGGTCTTTCCACGATGCAGGGAACGTAGTTTTCTTAGGCAGTCAATATGTGATGACGTTGTAATCTCTGAAGATGCCGACCGGAATCAAAAAAATAAATGTTCGTATATAATCCAGGTATGTGTTGCGTTATTTACAACTGTTAAAAAGAACTGTTTATCTACAACTATTTCGACACGTCCACGTCAATCGTTTCCTGTTAGAACTGTTTTTTTGCATATATATATATAAAAATATACACATTAGATGATCAACTAAATGATACGACGTATATACATACAGGCATTTACACGCAAATGAATATACAGATAAAATATAAAACCCAACTATTCAACATGTACGTCGTTTTGGAACATATTCATATACAAACACAACGTAACACTACTAGTTTCTTCCTTCTCTTTGTTAGCATCTGTGAATCGTTAATTGATCTAGAGCTAGTCTACTATATTGTAAATGCTAAATTTCTGTCTGACGTAGAGTATGAATTCAGACAAGCTTGTTTTTATGTAGCTATTCTAATGGTCCCCTCAGAAAGGATTTACCATACAGTGGACAAAACTGGTGAAGCTAGGTCGGTAGCGTTTGATATATCCAAAAATTAATCAATATGGTATTACTCGACGAATATTTAATATCCTTTTTATCCAAAAGAAAGGTTTAATTGTTCTGGATAGCCGTACATCTAAACAATATGACAATAATGCTGATGTTCCCCAGAAGCCGAATCTTAGATGTGATTATTCCTGATTACAATAAGCAACCTTTTTTCTGAAATGTGTATGTTTGCTGACGACACCTCGCTCTATTCTCGACAGGTGGAATAAACCAACGCACACAAATCCAATCCAAATTCTCCAGTGCAGTGGAATGAGAAGACGTAAAATGCATGATAATATTTAATGCTATGATAATATGCCTTTCCTTTTATCATAAGAAATATTTTCAACCAACGATTACTATGGCTAATAGTCCTCTAATTGAAAGTTCATCGTTAAAACTGTTTTGGCCTTACGATTCACATGTAACGTGAATTATAATAACTATATAGAACACATTGCCATGGCTGCTGCAAGCAAATTGGGCCCCCTCTACCGTGTTAGCAAACTTCTCACACCTGACAGGATCCCATGTCGTTACAAAGCCACTATTCAACCATGCATGGAGTATTGTTATCACATCTTGGCTGGTGTACAAATAACTAGCTTCTCTCAAAAGAGCTTCTAATCTAATAAGTTCCACACTATCTGTCCACCCCAAGCCACTATCCATCGTCGCAATGTTGCATCCCAGTGCTTGTTTTACAAGTACTTTAATAGAATTTCCAGCGATAAACCTGCTGCACTGACGCTCTCATTTGATGTAGACACCCTTGACTGACCCTTTAGTCAGCAAAATCCCAATCTTTCACTCTAGAGGTACTCAGATGTCGGAGTTTTTTTTTTCTCTAATAACTTGTCTTTCGAACTGCTAGCCATTTAAATTCCTTGTCCTCTGTTCTTCTGATTGTACCAGCATGGAGAAATTTAAATGTAATAAGATCAAACATGTCGATAGCCAACCGCCTCCACTTGTAAATATGAATTTTAATTCACAGTAGATCCTTTCGTATCAGTGGTAACTGCCTTATTCTGAAGCAGAAAATCCAACACATAATCAATATAGACTAAAAAGATAATCACGTTTTATTTATAGTCTAATTTTTTTTAGATAAGAATTGATAATTTTTATGAGTTGCATTATTTGAACTACTGTTCTCATTTTAATGTTATTTTTACAATGGTTCGATCAATGTAACCTCCAACATTCTTTAAGCGTATCTTGTCGAACTCGAAACTTTTTCTGTCGAACTAGAAGGTTTATTTGTTTACAAAGATTCATACTTATCATTGTGTGAAATGAATTAGCCGTGGTGTCAACTCAACTAATGAACGGAGAAAGGAGGTGCGTATCGAAAGAGAAATTACGTTATTGAGCTGAGCGTTTTAAGTGGGAATAAATAGAGAAAAACACGAAAAAACAAAAAACAACAACAACAAAAAAAAAACACAAGCATTTACGAGTTGTGCTGTAAGTTAAACAAACGCGTCTCGTATTACATTTCGAGTCAAGGTTGGTTCCTTTTCGCAGCCACCAAATCTTTGGTGCTTGTCTTCCTCTCTTAAGTCTGCATCCATCCTGGATCCCCGATGGGAGAACATCCGGTTTAACGAATTACCACCGGGGGGAATGATCGAGGTAAGCACGACGAATCGCTGTTTTAATGTGAGAAAGAGGAAACGAGAAGGTAACACAAACAGAACAACGGATATTGGTAAGATACGTCCAGTCAATCTGTGCGCTTAGCCATGATAATGCAATTTCAAACATAAGCGTCACCGACCAACGAGTTTAGGGTTTACAGACAGACAAACGGACAGACAGATCTTCTTATAGAGACACATCTAAAGATATTTTGAACTTAAATGCGTGACAGACTGACAGACGGAATTATTATTATTACAAGTGTAAACATGATATTTACATGTTTTTACTTTTGTTTACCTCTCCCCTCCAAAGCCATATTGCCACTGAGGTGTAAGGAGCTACTGTGATCAGTGATTTATTTTACTAACCTGTCACTACTTATCAACTCTAAAAGGTCACTCGAGGATAAGGTTTAATGAATGCCAGGTGGCCGGTGACATAAAATAGTGATGATTGGTAATGATGATGATGATTGAGCAGAATTTGATTATTTAAGAAAGTGGATCAGTAAGAATTTATTTACATTATGATATTTGGAATTTTAGTTTCATCGGTAGTTTAAGATCAACAAATATTTATTGTTTTATTATTTTACTAGCATGGGTGCCCGGCGTTGCCCGGGTGTTTGAAGGTGTATGCTTTGCAAAAAAAAAAAAAAAAAAAAAAGAAAAAACAAAAGAAACGGTCAATTTTTTTAAACTTGACTCCTATAATGACCCCTTAAAATTTATTATTTTGGGCTCAAATCAAGTTATCAAGTTAGATCCATGTCCAATGAACCTATATCTAAAATTTAAAGTGTTAAGACCCAAAATTGTCGGAGGAGGTGGTAGAGTTCTCAAAGGTAAAATCATTGAACTTTGACCCCTTCAAAGCCAAATTTCTGGCTGAAACCAAATCACATAAATTTTCCCAAATCTCAGTACCCTGTATATCAAATTTCGAATCTGTAGACTAAAAATTGACAGTTATTGCGTAGGGAAATATACACAGACACACAGATAGACAGACACACAGACACGTCCACTTTTATAGATATATAGATTATCACTCCTAGTAGTGGAAGACACTGTATATATATATATATATATATATATATATATATGTATATATATATATATGTATACACACACACACACACACACACACACACGACAATGTTTACGGATTCGTTATATCTTGTCAAAAGATAACTACTCTATATCTTCTTTGTGTCGCTCATGACCACTAAGGTGACCTTTAAGGCGAACTACAGATTTATATTGCACTAACTGTTCCGGCCGGCGTTGCTAGGGCCCTATGTACTGTTCATAACTTTACGTGCCTATGTAAATATTAAAAAGTGTGAATGTGTACGGTAATGCCTTTCTATATAATAGTCTTTGTTAACTACCATAGAGAAAAGTTGGTAGAGACCGCAGACGTCAATTTTTTTACAACTTTGACCCCAATTTTGATCCCTTAGCATTTATTGTTTTGGACTTAAATAGAATTATAAAGTTAGATCCCTGTCCAAGTAATCTATATCTAAAATTTTAAGTGTTTAGACCCAAAATTGGCGGAGGAGTTTGGTAGAGTTCTCAAAGGTCAAATCGTTGAACTTTGACCCCTTAACAGCAAAATTTCTGGCCGAAAACCGATCAAAAGATTTTCCCAAATCTCAATACCCCTTATGCCAAATTTTGAGTATGTAGACCGGAAATTGACAGAGTTATTTGGTAGGGAAATGTACACAGACACATAGACAGACTGACAGACAGACAGATATTTCACTGTTATAGATATACTAGCATGGGTGCCCGGCCTGTCCCGGGTGTTTGGAGGTGTGTGTTGAGCAAAAAAAAGTGGTAGTAAGAAGGAAGGCTCGAACCCATACCGTGAAGGAGGAAAAGAACGAGAAAAATCCTGACGTCTTTGCTGTTCCGACCACCACCAAATCGGAAGTGACGTAGGTTTTAATTAAGGCTAGACAATCGAAAAGAGGGAATGACTTTCGAAAATAATTTTAAAACTTTGACCCCTATTATGACCTCTTAAACTTTATTGTTTTGGGCTCAAATCAAGTTATTAAGTTGGATCTGTGTCCAAGGAACCTATATCTAAAAGTTCAAGTATTTAGACCCAGCATTCGCGGAGGAGTTAGGTAGAGTTCTCAAAGGTCAAATCGTTGAAATTTCTAGCCGAAAACAGATTACAAAGATTTTCCCAGATCTCCATGCCCTGTACATCAAATTTCGAGTCTGTAGACTTAAATGCCCCATCCCCAGCTCAAAAAAAAAAATGATAAGAAAATTAGAAAAGAAAATGTAGTAACTCTCTGCAAATACTCCCACGGAATGAAGCAATGTACGACATGTTATCACATTGACTAAAATAGCGTGAACTTTCTACAGCTTCTTTAATTCTTGTAAATGGAGAAAATGGATTGATGGCACCATAAAGAGAAGAGGCTTTCTATTCATTATTTGTTCAAAAACAGTATACGTTTCAATTGTCAAACCCAGATGATTTATATGGTAAAACCAAAATGCGTTTTGCTTTCGTTCCTTTTGATCCCCAATCTACAAGATCATAATGTGCTACTATGCCTATGTTGAATCGCTAAAATTTATTAGTAACATTAGTAACAAGAGCCCTTCTGCGCTCATGTCTGTCAGCGTCATATAGGAGTGGTCTAATATTTCAGTAAACATTCTCTCTTTAGTATATGGTTTAGTAGAAGCGTTCTGTGAAGCGCTGGAGTAAATTAATCAGTAGATAGTTCACCTATTTTTTAGTATCTTCTCATATACGTGGGTTGAAAGTGATCACTAGGGCTATGACAACAGCATATTCTTTTCCTTGTTTTGATTCTCAGGTATATATCCATTGATATCTTATAGGCCCTAGTGATCACTTAAATTAGTCTTTCCAGACACTTGAATCTTCACCTAAACCAATCACTACCAAAGACATGGTAATAACCTTATCTTACATTCTAACAGATGTGTGGCTTCGTGCTTCTAACTGTTCATGTCTTCACGCGTTCACATTCCTTGGTCGGCATTGGGCTTTTAAAAGGAGCAGAACACTAAAGATGAGGCAATGTAATATTTCAGTGACACACTTGTATAAAACGTATGCCACTCTCGACCTATTAATGATGTTAGTTAATTGATATGCCAGGCAATATGACCGGGAACACTGAAGACTAGGATATTTTCCTAAACTTTTCCTTGCCAATAGATATTTACCAGCCAATAAGCGTATTGATATAGGTATTACTATTTACAAGTGGTTGCACATATGCAAAACGGATATTGACTATACAAAGGTATTCGCCCAATCTGTGTATTTATCCTGCTTATCTTGTTATTCTCCTAGCTAAGATAAGCTTAGTGGAAAATGGTTTAACTTCCGATAACCCGACTCTACAAAAGCTAGTCATGAGTTATCTTGCATTTTATATTATAGCTGTTTTCATAATAAAAACGAATAGACATACTAATATGAAAAAAAAATAAATAAATATCCAGTGCAGCAGCAAGTCCTGGGAACATCAGCCCGAAAGGACAGTTGGAAATGACTTATATACCATATATTGCGACCATGTAATCCCTACAGTCACTGTGAAACCTGATATAGTTAAATGGAATAAGTCAGAGAGAGTGGTAACCTTGGTTGAAGTGAGTGAACAGAGCTGAAAGGGAGAAACAGACCAAATATCAAGGTCTCATGTATGATATGAAAAGTAACTGGAATCTTATGAAGATATCAATCATACCAGTTATTATAGGTGCCACAGGGCTTATGAAGAAGAACCTGAAGTCCTACCTAACGAATATTCCTGGTGAACCAAGTGCAAAAGAGATCCAGACAATTGCACTTAAGGGAAAAGCGAGGATACTAAAAAGAGCTCTCGGTTGGTTTCAATAAAAAGCAGGGGAATATTGGCAGCTGGTTTGGTTGCCCCATGCCCAACATTACAATATTCAAAGAAAGAAAATATGAAAATACAGTGCCTGTTCCCCGTTCAAATTTATCTGCTGCTCTCACAAACAATATGATACAATAAAAAATCATAAGAATCGACGCATTGTTGAACAAATTAAACATTATAAAATAATAATAACAAGAGTCTAGCAGGTCTAAGGATAATACATTAAACAGATACACCATAAACGGACGCATGGCATATTAGAATATACTCAGCGGTTGCTTCGCTCAAAATGTGACAACAGCAGAGGAAGAAATAATTAGTAATACAATACACACTAGTTTACTTACTTTACAAACAGTAAAAACAAATAACAGTAGAACATTAACTTAACAATACAGTAAAGAACATGTAATCAATGCAGCTTATTTACTTTAATTAAAACTGTCACATCGGGAAGGCGTGTATGCAAATCATTTTCAGAGCGCAAAACAATGCGACACAATGACCTGCGTAATATTTTAGCATTTTGCATCTATCGCTGTTACATTTTGGTAAGCATACCAAGATTTCTGGATCATTCGAAACATTCGAGACACCCGTTTTGGTAGTGTAACATAGCATGGATGTGCGTATGTAAATGCGTGCGAAACGACGTCACCAGAGAAAGAGAACGATCACGAGGAAGACGAGCTAACATTCGAGATCTCGTGAGAGACGAGTTAACGTTCGAGATCTCGTGAGGGACGCGGAAAACGTTGTAGATCGCGTAGGTAATGTCACAGCTATACCAATGAGGAAATAAATGTTGTTGCTACAAAGAACAAGCGAGTTGGAGTTATTTCCTATTATTTGTTTTGGTCTTCTTTGCGACAGAAACTGCACACAATGTGTGCTGATCCGTGGAAAACGTTACAGTAGGGTCACAAAATTTCACTTTTTTGGTAAAGAGTAAAAAAAAACTCTTGGATCATCCATTGGACCACTCTTTTTGGTAGAGGGTAACAGGACTTTTAGACTCCGCATTTTAGTAGGGTTAGGGAGATTTTTAGACAACCCTGTTTGATAGGGTCAACAAGACTTTAAGATTACTGTTGTTATTGAGCGTAATAAAACTTTCAGATCATCAATTTTGGTATGGATATCAAATATTAGTATGGATAACAAATATTAGTATGGATATCAAATATTAATATGGATATCAAGGCTTTAAGACCAATCTTTTTGGTAAGATCAACGTGACTTTCAGACCATTGCTTTCAGTTAGGATAATAAAACTGTCAGATCATCCTTTTTGTTAAGGTCAACGAAGCTTTCGAAAGTTGCTTTTAGTAAGGACTGACAGGCCGCCCGATTTTGCTATGATTATTATATTGTACCCAGTTTTTAGTTACGGCCGCCCAGCGTGGTCCGATCGTAAAATACGATGATATTTTACTTCATGCAGATTTCATATTTATTATTATAAAGCGAATTCTCTATTGATTATTATATTGCACCGTAAATATATAGTAGTTATTTCAAAAGTAAAACATACTTTGACTTGGGTATTATCAACTAGAATCAAAACCTAAACATGTAGCTCTCCGGCCTTATTCGTTACCATCTGATCTAAGTCCATATGCATACAATTGATTAAAAAAAAAGTAGCGTTGTTAAAAATATGAATGTATATTTTGGCATGCATAGAAATAACACGTTTAATTAACATACATTAGCCAAGTTCCATTTTTAAAAATTTTGACCCCTTAGCAGTTATTTTTGTCGGCTAAAACCCAAATCGAATTGGTTCCACAAGTTCAAATCCTCTATATATCAAGTTTCAAGTCTGTGGACCAAACACAGGCATACAGATAGACAAAGACACTTTTAAATATATGTTAAACAATTTTACATAGTTAACAAGACTTTCGGACCATCCATTTTGGTAGGGATAACACTTCTTTTAGACTACTTATTTTCGTTAGGATAACAAGAATTTCGGACAAATCTGTACTACATTAAATTTAAAACATTTACTTGTAATTCGGTGATTGCATCTCCAACAAAATAAATACGTAATTTGCTTTTATGATCAGAACACTCTCAAGATGTCTAGCCCTAACAACTTTCTACTGATATGAAACACAGAAGCTTCTGTGTAGCTTAATTGCCATAGATATATTTTCAGAACTTACTAACTAACTCTACTCACGTATTGAGCACTGTTTGAATAAATACTGATATATTATATCGCCTTATAAAATTGCATGTGGATAAAACTTAAGACTATATATATATACATATATATATATATATATATATATAATGCATACGCACAGACACACACACATATATACATATATGTATATGTGTGTGCGCATTATCGCTAGTGGTAGTAGGTGATTCCACTTATCACAATTCCAAAACCAATAAGTAGGACATACGCATTTATCTCAAGACGGACTGTTTCGATGTATCACAGCAACAATAAATCACACAAAGTTCGAAATAGAACGATTGCCTTCTCAGCGAGAATTTCAAAGTATATTTCGCCAGGCGTCGATCTCAGAAGTCCGTTCCTCCTCCTACCCTCTCATTCCGTTCTACTTCTCCTTTTTCATCCCTCTCTTTTTTTACTTTCTTCTTCTTCTTCTTCTTCTTCTTCTTCTTCTTCTTCTTCTGTTCATCTTCTACTAACCCTCTTCCTATTACTTTTCAAGTGAACGTTCAAATAATCTCCCAGTTGTCTGCTCATATTACAAACATTACAGACTTATTTTTAGCAAATCCCTTATTTTTAAGATTTCGGTTGGAATCTGTTTTCGTCCTGTTGGGCCGGCATTCCTCATTCTACTTCTCGTCTTCTTATTTTGTTTGCAACTTTTCACGACATTCAAGCCATTTTCAAATAAATTCACACGGCAAACATGATCGGAACTGCGGACAATTTCATGTCCTTTTCTGCTCAACACCTTTCTTAACTCACAAGACACACATAAATTTTGCCAAAAATAAAGCGCCGCGAGAGTAAGCGATTATTTCAACATCACGATCACTTTCTTATTTGCTCTTCAAATTCTATCTAACATTAAATACTGTTCTGGATACGACACTAAACGTTTCAGAATCCCCAGTGCAAGTACATACCTAATAGGAGATCAATAATTTAGTGAGACATGATATCTTCTCATATCTGCAGTTAATTTATCACAAAAGAGATGTTGTTAGTCTTCCTCTACTCTACTCTACATCGTAAGTGCTCAACTGAGCTCCAAACTCCGATTCCTTCCCTCTTTACGGACAACTCTTCTTATCAAGAATCCGCCATTCCATCAACTCGAATAAATAACATTTCTTTTCTCTTCTGTGTATCAAAAATCAAACGTAACTTCCATGGATAAAGTTTATTTCTAAGAACTTCCCAGCTCAGCAACACGTTAACACGGTTAAATTTCTTTACATATTGCCTGGCTCTTTTTCAAGTTCAATCTTACCAAATATCTGTCATGGTGTCCTGTCAATTAACAATACTCCTAAATCCCTTCGCGGTACTGTTCTATCATCTAGTTGAACATTTCACTAACCCTTATTATCGAACAGTTTTTGTAAATTTGAAAAAAAAAAAAACTCTACCCATCATATCAAAATCTATATTTCTACCATTTTTCTCGTCGACCCTGTCTCCCAATCATATTGATTTCTAGTTTATTATACATTTTCCTAATGTGTGTGTGACGCGGTTTATCTCAGCCTACAGGCAATCCACCAAGGCAAGTAAGGTACCGAAATTAAGCTTATGACCTAGCGGATGTTTTAGTGGTATTTATATCCATGTTTGATGTATGGAAATGAAAAAAAAAATGCAAAAAAAATAACGATTTACTAAACAACGTTTTATTTACTGGATATTTTTCCGGTACAAAGACTCAAGCTTGCCCAGCTAGGCAAACTTGGGTTCTTGTATTAATAAATCACCAAGTGCCACTTGAAAATAAAAGTTAATGAGATTGCCAGTTGGGCGATAAGCAATACAATGAGCAATTGAAAAGGATGAATGGAATACACAGAGTTTGATTATTTAAAAAGAACGACTCAACGAGTATTTGTTGATATTTGATTAGGATACGACCTTGTTGTAGTCGTCTGAAAAGAAACTCCGCAGTATTGTTTTCCACGTATGAAAAGTTCTCGCAAACAATAACACTGTCCATGGAAGTCGCTTTTCGTTATAGATACACAGAATCCAAACCATCCTGGTATGACACAAAACGTCATTCAGAGGTGGAACCCAATTTAAGAGTTTGAAGTCAACCCTTTAGTTACCACTACTCTCAGGGTCACCCTGAGTCGGAAAAGTAGAAGTTTCTTTCGGGGCCCCACCGCTTGGTTGAATAGAGACTGCTGTTTACAGAATATTTGTTTATAAAAGATATATCTACAAGGGGTTAATGTGTTTGCTTGAAGAATTGTTCTGTGTGAATATAAAAGTAATTTCTAGAAAGAGATACAATGCAGCGATATAACGGATAGACACAAACTGAAGAAAATTAAAACATATATAGTGGAATAAGCTATGCAGATACACCTTTTATTAATACAATACTCGCATATATGTATTTTATTTTTATAATGTATGCACGCTTGAACTAAAGTCGAACGCATATCTGAGAAAGATATGTTCCGAAATATCATACGATGCGGGACATCCATCAGACCATCCTGACGCAAGTAAGAAATCAATGCAATGTTATATATATATATATATATATATATATATATATATATATATATATATATATATATATATAGTGTATTAAAGTATGTATTGGATACATTACACTTATCTACATAACTTTAATTAGGGTTCAGGATTTTGCCTAAGCATTGGTCAGTATATTCCTGCTACTATACTAAATTATATTTGGAGAAGTAATTACAAAATCAAAGTTTAGAAAGTTTATATTTAAGAAAAAATATGAATTAACAAACGCAAAAGTATTGGATATACTTTTAAAAAATTCTTTTTCTGAAATAAATTTAAATGACTTTTGCTTAGCGTGTTGCAATAATGCAAACGAGTTATCACTGACCAATCAGAGAGCTTTATATTAAAATAATTTTATAAAATTCTTCCAGTTTGGGCTCACTCCTTCAAAGTCAACCAGTTCATTTATAAAAATTCCTAAAACTAACGAGTCGTCAATAGACATTCGTCAAAAAATCATTGATAAGCACAAAGAAGGAAAAGGGTATCAAATAATATCAAGGGAACTTAATCTACTACTTAGTACAGTTGGAAACGTTATTAGAAAGTTTAAAAATCCTGGTGAAGCTGTTGCAAATATTCCAATATGTGGTCGGCCAAGGAAATTAAACGAAACAAAAATCAAGGTGCGTAAGCAAAAAGGCACAAAAAACCTTTTCTTACTCGTGGTGAAATTCAAACCGACCTCAGAGAAGCTGGGAGTAATGTGAGCAAGGATACAATCAGTAGAGTTCTAAATCGTGCAGGTTTTGTATCAAGGTCCCCAAGAAAAGTTCCATTATTGAAGCTTAGACATGTCAGATCACGTTTGAATCATGTTAAAACATATGGGAAACAACCCCAATAATTTTGGGACAAGGTAATCTGGTCAGACGAAACGAAAATCGAAATCTTTGGAAGAAACACAGCAACACATGTATGGCGTAAAAATGGCAACGCCTATAACAAAAAGAATATCATTCCTACGGTAAAGTTTGGCGGTGGTTCGATTATAGTATGGGGGTGTTTTTCATCCAAAGGTACTGGTGAACTAGAAATCATCAATGGTAGAATGAATGGACGTATGTACAGGGAGATTTTGGAGAAAAACCTCCAGAAATCTGCTGATTTGTTGGGACATAATAGCAATTTTGTGTTTCAGCAGGAAAATGATCCCAAGCATGCTGCCAAACTAACCAAAGAATGGCTTAGAAGTAACGGAATTGACGTTCTTATTTGACCCAGTCAGTCTCCAGACCTCAAACCAATTGAAAAATTGTGGAAAATATTGAAGATCAATGTTCACAAGAGCAATCCACAAAATATTTAACAACCAGAACAGTTCTGCAAAGAAGAATGGTGCAAAATACCTGCATGCCTTTGCAAAAAAAAACATGTGTGCAACTATAGAAAGTGATTGGAAACTGTTGAACGCAATAAAGGCTATGCAAGCAAATATTAAATCAATGTATCCAATACTTTTGCATTGATTTATATTTTTCCTTTAATATAAACTTTCTAAACTTTAATTTTGTAATTACTATCCCAAATATTAGTTAGAATAGTAATAGGAATATACTGACCAAATTTCAGGTAAAATCTTGAACCCTAATTAAAGTTATGATGAAAAATGTAATGTATCCAATACTTTTGCGTGGCACTGTATATATTAGTCGTAAAATGATCGTACATCATTTTTAGTCGTACATATTTAGTAAAACCCTAAAAGGATATTTATGTGCTTTTTTACGTTCTACGTTTTCCTAGTTTTTATAAAAATGACAAGAAAATTCTTCATTTGGTTTTTTTTATTTTTTTTTGGGGGGGGGGTATTTTAATTTTTTACTTTGATTCTATTTTTGGAGATTACGGTGATAAGTGAAATTATTGCAGCAATTAATAAAAACAATAATCAAAGATAAATACACGAAACAAGTTTCGAGTCAACATTACCGCAGCTTCAACGACTAAATAGATGCTTTTTGAGTTTTCCCTCTTCTCTCCAGCCAGCATGACTACTGCGTCAATTTTTTTTTCTTTTCCCCTCGCTGCTAGTTTTAATTTTTTTTATGGCTTGGGTTTGATCAAAACTATCTCCACTCGTTCTTGACATTCCGATAGCCGTTCTTACCATGAGGAATTGGGGGTGTCTATTCTGAAAGCCGTTCGTAACATGAGGAGGTTGGGGGTTGGGTATCAGCACCAACAACAACAACAACAAACAGCCGTATTTTAACTTTTTTCAAGGGGAGGGGCACGCTTCCACTGAGCAACGGCGGTTCGCGCGTACAGCTAGTATACACTGGGTGCCCCCCCCCTAAAAAACAAAAACAAAACAGAGGACATTCAATTGTTTTCTGAGCATTTTAGAGTCAACGGAGAAAAAGAAGGCCAAAGACCCTAGTGTTTTGATGTGATGTTTTGAATATAATAAACAAGTTATGACCAAAGTTTCATTTCATTCGGACAAAACACTAAGAAACAGGACTTAATAAGAGTTGGGGCCCGTTTTTTTGGGGTCACCCTATATATATATATATATATATATATATATATATATATATATATATATATATATATATATATGTGTATGTATTTATGTATATATATATATGCATATATATATTATTAGATCAGGGTTAAGGTTTCGAATGAAGCAGATTTCATTTTTTTCCATCATATTTTCCCTTTTTGCAATGGTTTCAACTATTTGTTTGATTAAAAATTCTATAGTATGCGTAAACGCTTACTTTCTTAAGTGGTCTTATGATTTTGACCAGGACTATATATATATATATATATATATATATATATATATATATATGTACATATATATATATAGATATATATGTGTGTGTGTGTGTGTGTGTGTGTGTGTGTGTGTGTGTGTGTGTGTGTGTGTGTTACTAAAATGTGAATTTGCATAACTTGTTCCATCGTTATATATTTTCATTTTTTCAGTTTCCGTCGATTCGTTACATCTCTACATTGTATCACCTTTATATAAACATACAAAAAAAATCAATCTATTAGCTTGGTGCAAAAATAATGTCGTTTTTAATATATAGTTGAACGTCTAAAAACATTATTTTTGTACCAGCCTAATGCAAACTAATCGTATACCGAAAATATGTAACGTTTAATCATTATATGATGGAACGTCTCCACAAGTATTAGTGGTCATTTGATTTGAAGGTGACCAGTTGTAATCAGCTGGGAAGCAGTCCAACACTATTCCATTTTTACATATGGAAAGTTATTGCAAAGAAACTCTGTCATTGGAAGTTGTTTTTC
>NC_136488.1:48812977-48820477 GCF_053919585.1 Euprymna scolopes
CGCTGAACTATAAATAGAATGAAAAAAAAATACGTCTCTGCGTAAAGTGGACACAGCTATTATTTACTTCTTTTCCATCGCATGAAACTGTGACACAAAAATGTTAAGCCAGCGCCCCTAAAGGAGGTATTTTACTTTATTAAAATTGCCTGTGCAGCTCCGTCGACATCCCTGTCGGCAGCCCCGTCGACATACCCTGGTCAGAGTACGCTAGGCGATTAGCAATTAACTAATCCCTTCTTAAAGGGAGGAGGCAAAACCTGGGATGGTGGACCTTCTAGAACTGCACAGGGCCAGCAACATACCGGAGTCAACAGGGGAGAAGCCATCTCAAGAATCGCTTATACTTTGTTGACTTTGTTTCCCCCCCCCCCACCCGGCCGCTCAGAGATATATTTTTCCATCTATTCATGCACTCATAAAGAGATCAGACTGTCTTGGTTTAAGTTTGAAACTTAAAATGTTATCATTTAAAGGGTAAATTATTTAATGTTTTATTGTTATTTATAGCATTTTCACATTATTTTTTATTGTTGTTATTGTTTGAGATAAAGAATTTGCATCGTTTTCGAAAGGGGTTTAAAAAGTAAACGAAACTTTAAATAGCGTCATCACCGAGACAATATCAGAAGCCACTCGATTAAAATATGAAATTAAGATTTATTGCAATGAAGAAATTAATGTAAGGAAGATTGATTCAATGTTGTAATAGTTTCAAATTGTTTTAATGTTGTAATAGTTTCAAATTGTTTTAATGTTGTAATAGTTTCAAATTATTTCAATGTTGTAATAGTTTCAATTTGTCTCAATGTTGTAATAGTTTCAAATTGTTTTAATGTTGTAATAGTTTCAAATTATTTCAATGTTGTAATAGTTTCAATTTGTCTCAATGTTGTAATAGTTTCAAATTGTTTTAATGTTGTAATAGTTTCAAATTATTTCAATGTTGTAATAGTTTCAATTTGTCTCAATGTTGTAATAGTTTCAAATTGTTTTAATGTTGTAATAGTTTCAAATTATTTCAATGTTGTAATAGTTTCAATTTGTCTCAATGTTGTAATAGTTTCAAATTGTTTTAATGTTGTAATAGTTTCAAATTATTTCAATGTTGTAATAGTTTCAATTTGTCTCAATGTTGTAATAGTTTCAAATTGTTTTAATGTTGTAATAGTTTCAAATTATTTCAATGTTGTAATAGTTTCAATTTGTCTCAATGTTGTAATAGTTTCAAATTGTTTTAATGTTGTAATAGTTTCAAATCATTTTAATGTTGTAATAGTTTCAAATTATTTCAATGTTGTAATAGTTTCAATTTGTCTCAATGTTGTAATAGTTTCAAATTGTTTTAATGTTGTAATAGTTTCAAATTATTTCAATGTTGTAATAGTTTCAATTTGTCTCAATGTTGTAATAGTTTCAAATTGTTTTAATGTTGTAATAGTTTCAATTCATTTCAATGTTGTAATAGTTTCAATTTGTCTCAATGTTGTAATAGTTTCAAATTGTTTTAATGTTGCAATAGTTTCAATTCATTTCAATGTTGTAATAGTTTCAATTTGTCTCAATGTTGTAATAGTTTCAAATTGTTTTAATGTTGTAATAGTTTCTATTTGTTCTAATGATGTAATGGTTTCAGTTTGCTTCAATGTTTTAATAGTTTCAATTCATTTCAATGCTGTAATAGTTTCAAATTTTTTTCAATGTTGTAATAGTTTCTATTTGATTTAATGCTGTAATAATTTCAGTTTGTTTCGATGCTGTAATAGTTTCAATTCATTACAATGTTTTAATAATATCAATTTATTTCAATATATTAGTTTCAATTTATTTCAACGAGAAACGCGCCATGGTGTTACATATTCTCTCCTGTTCGTCAATGCTTTTCTTATAAAACTTACAGGATCTCAGTTGTGTCGGGAACACAAAGTTGGATTCCACCCTTATAATTGGAAAACGTGTCTTCAGGAAAGACGATAACGTCAATTAAAACATATGATGTACTTCCTTGTTTTCCTTGTCAATTTTTAATGACTAAACATTGGAATCAAACGCTTCGTCCCTGCGCATTAAATTTCCTCGTCTAGATTTGAAATGGCAACAGATGGTGCGAAGGTCGTCCATACTCGACTGTATCTCACTTTGCAGTAGCTATACGAAATATTGCTGAGAACGTTTTATGGGGGAAACCTGAGATTTGAGCTCAGTCGAGTACCTTCTATGGAATAACAACACAGTAGAAAAGGACTAGAAACTTTTATTCTGTGTATGGAAGAGAACAGGTTATTTCTCAAACGAGTTATGTTCTTCTATCAAAGTTTTTTTGTTATTAAATAATTTCTAATTCTTTTGTTCAATTGTCTGGCAAAGAAGATGCCCGTGAGATTTATAAAGAACGTCCTATTCAAACAATGCGTCCGTGTTTGGAAGGAGATGCAGATAAAGACATGTGATCTTCTGAGTTGTACATTTCCCAAGTCAATTTTTTTTCTATATCTGAAAGCAATGCACATGTCCTTATCAGGTTTTTACTTTATCATAGAGGGCGCCACATGTAGAGTGACATACACTCGACTCTTATCACAAGTTCTAAAGGACCATTTTCGAAATAAACATCATGAAAAGTATTTTGCGCAACTACCAGCCTACTCAGCTAGTTGTTAAAATGAAGAAGTAACTTCCGGTTTTTTAAAAAGAAATACATTGCACATTCGTATCAACCAGATACTGGTTTTAACTGATACAAAAAATGTTATCTAAGTTTCTTTAATCCCCCGGTTGCATTCAACCCTAAGGTTTGAAATAGCACGTACTCCACTTTATTACGCAAGCAAACATTTTATCTATAATTCTAATATGGATATATATATATATTCTTATATAAACTGAGGAGTATATATATATATATATATATATATATATATATATATATATATATATATATATATATATATATATATATATACTTGCATGAGTGCACGGCGTTGCCCGGGTGTTTGTAGGTGTGTGTTAAGCAAATAAAAAAGTGGTAGTAGGAAGGCAGGCTCGAACCCGTACCGTGAAAGAGGAAAAGAACGGTAAAAAACGTGACGTCTTTGCTGTTACAACCATCGCCAAACTGGAAGTGACATAGGTTTAAATTAAGGCTAGATAAACGAAAAGAGGAAAGGACTTTCGAAAATATCGGCGAAAACAGTGATCCCTCCCTGTAGAAATGTGCCCAGTCGAGGGTGAACAAATTAATGTTTGTAGCCAATTGTTCGGTATTTGTAGTCTGAAGGGTCGAGCATCAAAACAATACTGATCTTGTGAAAATCCGTCGCCCCTGTCGAAAGTTTTAGGCAGACATGCAAACATACATACGTGCATTTATATATTGATAGCTCAAATTTCCACCCAAACCGATTATAAAGCTTGCTCTATCTCTGAATACCCTTTATGTAAAATTTCAAATGTTTAGACCAACAATTGTCTAAATAATTTGGTAGAGACCGCAGCGGTCAATTTTTTAAAATTTGACCCCTATTATAATCCTGTAACATTTATTGTTTTGGCCTCAAATCAAGTTATAAATTTAGATCTATGTTCAAGGAATCTATATCTAAAATTTCAATTGCTTAGACCCAAAATTGTCGGAGAAAGTTGGTAGATTCTAAAAGGTCAAATGATTGAACTTTGACCCCTTAACAGCCAAATTTCTGGCCGAAAACGGAATACAAAGATTTTCCCAAATCTCAGTACCCTGTATATCAAATTTCGAGTTTGTAGACTGAAAATTGACATGATAGGGAAATGTACACAGACAGACAGACACTTTCACTTATATATATATATATATATATATATATATATATATATATATATATATATACATATATATACACTCCTGAGTTTATATAAGAATATATATATATATATATATATATATATATATATATATATATATATATATATATATATATGGAACTAAGAAGGAAAACGTAAAACAGTCAATTTAATTTATCGACGTTTCTTTCCTATTTAAGAATCTTTATCAGAATGATTGACTTTCGAAGAAATAATTTAGAACCATATGTTATCATATATATATATATATATATATATATATATTCTACTCCATAATAAAGAGTAATGTGTACTTATTTCAAAATATAATTATAAACTAGCAGAACGATCCAATGTTCTATGAGCTTTAATAGGGACCACTAGTATCTATATTTTCAATATACAGTCAGAAGAAGTTGAAATGTTGTAAAACTGGTGTCTTAGGGATCATTAAAATCAGATATGCATATTTGAAGTTTTAAGGGATTTCTATTTTAGTGGGTTATTTAGAAATATGGGTGAGGTGTCGTTACTTGGTGCATAAAATGTTACGTTCACTGTAACGTAATTATTTTCTTATCCACGCCAATAATGCAATAAGCTGCGACACTATGAATTACAACAATAAAAAACTACACTATAAACTAGTAACAAAGAATGTATGTATGTCTGCCTAAAACTTTCGACGAAGGCGGCGGATTTTCACCAGATCGGTATCGTTTTGTAGCTCTATCCTTCGGACAACATTTCCTTCACCCTCAACTGGGCACTTTTCTACAGGGAGGGGTCGCTTTTTTCGCCGATATTTTCGAAAGTCATCCCCTCTTTTCAGTTGACGATCCTTAATTTAAACCTATGTCTCATCCGGTTTAGCGATGGGCGAAACAGCAAAGACGTCACGTTTTCTTGTTTTTTTTTACGTTCTTTTCCTCCTTCGCGGTACTGGGTCGAGCCTGCCTGCCTACTACCACTTTTTTTTTTTTTTACTCAACACACACCTCCAGACTCCCGGGCAACGCCCGACACCCAGGCTAGTTTTAAATAAATCTCTTATAACGCTTATTATAAACTCTCACTATAAACAACACAACTGCTTGTCAAGTGTATCTACTTTAATCATCAGATCCATACAAACAGAACACAACTTAAATTTAGATTCAAGTTAGTTAGTTTACACCACATTCACAGGAAAACATTTTAGATAATCTTCTCTTCTCTTCTCTATATAAATAAAATGAACTTATTTTTTCCCGTGTGAGTTTGACCTTAATAGGATTAAAAATCACGACATTACATTCAAATGTAATGTCCTCACAATTCAGTACAGGATCTGAGGTGCGCTATAGGCCTACTATCCTTACAGCTCCTTGATATTCGTACATTTCGATATTTTTTCAATATTCTGTGGATCTATATTAAAAAACCTTGTTAAACTTTGTGACATATTTTCATTCTATGGAAGTCAGGCGCGAACGAACAACCCATAATTTTATTATACCATATTTCTTCAAACTGAAACATAATTATCAAAGTATACTTACGCAGATAGATATGAAAAGTCTTTATTAAAGCTTATGCTTATTTCCATTCTATGGAGGCCAGGTGCGAACGCAGACCCCACAATTTTATTATACTATCCCTATTTAGGTTAAAACATACTTATCAAAGTATTATTATGTACATCTATATCAAAAACACTTGTAAACGTTTTTTTTTTTTTATTTCCATACTTTGTGGACCAGGTGCGAACGCAGACCCCACAATTTTAATGAATCATCATTATGCCAGATCAAATATACCCATTCCTGTGTCTCGATACATCTTCTATCATTATATGTGATCAGTTTTCTATAATAGTCAACCATATAGGGGCCTATTCGTGACCAGACACACACACAGACGTTCAGCTTTATATATATCTATTATATATATAAATCCGTAATCCTGTCTGTTTGTTTGTTTGTTTGTTCACAATTTGATTAATATATACAAAACTTCCTGCTGAAAACGGTTATCTATATAAATTTTATTTACTATAAGATTTTCTATATAAGTAAATAGCATCACGATCAATATATATATACACTATATTGAAGGCAATATACATAATAGAACTAATCTAATTTGCATATTATATTAAAGAAAATCTTTTTAAATAATTCGCTCAATTAAAATTACTGATTATAGTAATGTAATTGATGTAATTGTTCTATTTAAGAGTATTATTTAAAGTTAATTTATTTAAATTATTTTAATTCAAGTTATTTTGTACTATTTGCTAAACTGGCACATTTTAAGTAATTTTTACTGATATTTCACTTCTGGTTATGAACGGATATAGTTTTTAACCAAATCGAGAGATATGGTGATAAAATGATTTGTTTTAATTATTTATTTTCTATAAATGTAAAAGTTACAAATATTGACAAAAAAATAAATAACTAGGCTAAGGATGATTTTATTTTTCGACGAAATATTTTAAATCGTTAGCCCTCTATTAAAGTCTCGGCTATAAATGTCGATTCATTGTAAGGTGTGAGCACGTCTACCAAACGGTTAAAATTTATTTCCTACGGACGATTTTAAAATCATTTTTCAACTATTCACTTGACTGTCTGAATTTTATTATCGTTTCCATAATACTTTGAAAAAGAAACAAGGTAAAGTAATGCTTTTTATATCAGATATATTCCTACGCGTTTTTTTTTTTTTTACTTTTTTTTCTTCGATTTTCTTTTGAGAAAGATCCTATGTTTTCCTGTCTGGGTAATTAATTTAGTTGATAATATATATTTGTGTGGGGGAGTTTCGACGTAATTATGAGTTTTTTTCGGGGTGAGGGGGTGTCGCTTTATGTCTCAGCGTCACTCAAAGAAAAATAATTGCAGAAGTACAAAAATGCGGGTGTTTTTATCTGTTTAGTACTTCTGCAGTTTACGAACCGTGCTATTTTTTAGATATGATTTACAAGTGTAATTCAACTTTTGCCGTATCTTTTGTTTATTAAATTTTTATGTGAAAGTCCTTCCTTTATTAAAAATGGGGTACTTTTTATGTACACAACCAAGCATAGTTTATCCGCAAAAATCCTAATTTACATTTTTGGGAGCAACACAAACTGAAAACGGACCTGTAGTTTTTTTTTCTACGTAATGTAGAACTTCCGTTTACATTTTTACCAGTGGTACAAGAAATGTCGTTTATATATATAATTAGTTATATATGCAGGGTGTCCACAAAGTCTGGCTACATAATGTAGCCAGGCTTTGTGGACACCCTGTGTATATAATAATAAATGAACAAAACAGTAATTTAGATCCTGGTTGATAAAAAAAAAAATGCATATATGTATATAACCCGACCCCCCTCCACACTCACTAGATATAAATTCTCTTCTCATCATGAAATTTTTTCTCTCCAGAACAGAAAGAGAACTGAACTTCTCCTCTTTCGCATGTGATATATGACCGTCTTCCTGTACATCCTCGCCTAGAAATCCTGATGATGTCCCCTGAAATAGGGACGAAAGGTTGATTTTATTTTTGTTTTTACTCTTTTAGGTTTTTCCTTTTTATTGACATATATATATATATATATATATATATACATATATATATATATATATATATATATATATATATATATATATATATACGTATATATATATATATACACACA
>NC_136488.1:48825477-48867977 GCF_053919585.1 Euprymna scolopes
GTCCTTGAGACCTTCTCTTTTCAAACAAAAATAAAATCTTTTAGGACTTAATGTAATTTCTATATGATTCCTTCCTCCGTTTATTCATTTATTTATTTTATCATATATTTTCTCTCCCAGCATATTCATGACAATTTTTAATCGTAACTTTTCCTCGATTTACCTCTGTTGAGTGGGGAACGAAACCTGGTTAACTAACCATTTTTAATTTTTATTTTTTAAAACCCATCATGTTAATTGGTCTTAACTCAACCATTATATATATATATATATATATATATATATATATATATATATATATATATATAGAGAGAGAGAGAGAGAGAGAGAGAGAGAGAGAGAGATAAGAACAACAAAATTACAAAGATACCTGTAGAGACCAAAACAGAGAGACTGAAACAGACAGAAGGATACAGAAATTAAAACAGAGATTAAAAAAGAGAAAGCTATGTAAAAAAAATTGAGGCAAAAAGACGTGTTTCAAGTTATGCATAGTAAGTATATACTTAAATAAAGTTTTTCTCTCCTAAAAAGAAGTTATAATTAGATTGAAAATCTATTCTCTTTTCATAAGAAGTGAAAAAAATGTACAACTATAAGGTTTAGGATGAAATTAATTAGTTTTTATTTATTGGGTTAAGAAAAATAATTTAAATTAAATGATGCACAAGTAATGTTAGGGTAATACAAAGAAAAAGAATTGAAATAAGATTGGGGATAGGATTTGAACTTAGGTAAATGCTTATCATACAAAACAGATATAGGCATCTATCTTGGAGTCGAATGAACCACACTTTTTTTTATTACTAGAAGGTTAAATACATTTTACATTATTTGTGGTTGGGAATTTTATTTGTAGACATTAAAGTAGTGAAACTTCATTAAGACAGAGGAACTGAAACAGAGGGAACGATACAGGGATTAAAACGGAGAGACAGAACAGAGAACTAGGTTAGAGAAGGCACGACTAACGGCGGGATAACAAGATCGATACAGAGAGATCAATACACATGAAGAGATAGATAAAAAGATGAAGAGCAAGCGATAGAGAGAGAGAGAGAGAGAGAGAGAGAGAGAGAGAGAGAAAAGAGCGCTAAGAACAACAAAACGACAAAAACATATTTTTAAATTCGTGCGTGACCAGTTCTGCAGATTTTACCAGAACACGACATTGACTGCGTATGAAATCAAAATATTATGGAAGTTTGAATAATGATGTGCTTCAAAATTATTATAAATAAAAAAAACATAAAAAGAACGAAATCATGCTTAGCGAAAAAAAGGGAGGGGGAGAAATCAGCTGTAATATAAATTTGCTTCCAGAAATATTTTTATTAATACTTATAAAGGAGAAATATTTTTATTGATACTAATAAACAAGAAATGAATGATAAAAAGGATCAATAAAGTCTACTATTTGGCAAAACAAGATGTCTTCTTTTTGTGCTCTTTTTTATGTTCCAGACGCATATTTAGGTCAGACAAAACAAAATAAATAAAAACACTTGACATTCTATTTTTAAAGAAAAATTCAGATAGTATAAAACTTTGTCGCACCCACACACACACACACACACACCCACACACACACACACACACACATATACATATATATATATATATATATATATATATATATATATATATATATATATATATATATATATATGTGTACACACATTTTTTTTACTGTTTTTAAAAATATTAAATAAATACGTCCAAATAAAAAGAGGGCGACTTTCTAAGAAAAACACCGAATCTCCAAGGTGGAGGCAGTAACCTTAATATCGTTTAAAAATCAACAACAAAAACTACGTATATATATATATATATATATATATATATATATATATATATATATATAATTCGCATTGTATTTTGAGTGTCGTCCGCACTGAGGATTGAACCTTCAACCCCCAGAAGAATAACTAAATGTAACTTATAACTGAACTAATTTATCCACTATGCCATGCGTCCGTTTGAATTACTTAGAACTTGTACACAATCATAGCTGAGAGAACAAGAGCATTTTACCGGATTAAATAAAAGGTTCCATTCGAAATTCTGCACTGATTCTATCACCCAACAGAAATAATCCTGAGTTCGACAGAAATGTTCCCGATTTTGATAAAATACACATGAAGACGGTCGGAGGTTACATCAACCGAAACGTTGTGAAAATAACACTTAAAATGAGAATATTAGTCTGAAGAATTAAATAATACGAAATCCTTTCCTTGTTTGAATTTCTCCAATTCTGCTGCAACAGTATTTTTAGTTTAGAAACCAGTAAAGTATCAGGGGACAGCGTTATACTAATGATTTCACGCTTGTAGCTATCTCCGCTGAGAAAATAAAGAAGTTTAGCCACATGAAAAATGAGAGAAATTTTTTTTTAGCTGAGTCGATGTTAAATATATGTGAGACCAGAATTAATACATATACAGGAGTTGATCTCTTATTTAGGACCTGCTTTTCCGTGTATAACAGATTCCGGAGTCGCACGATATACGCTCACATGATAATTTAATCATAGAAAAAGAATCCGCTGGCCATCACCCAACCGTCACTGCAACCGTCATGGAGGACAAGAAATATAGACGAGACGGCGCCGAGTAAAGTGTTTTCTTCCAATGCGATCTCTTCCTGACTAAAATGGCGCGTGATCGATCGTTGAATTTTTTTTTTTTAATGTTTTTCGCTAACCATTATAATTATGTTGAAATAAATAATGCTCAATGTGGGAGAATCACATCGGTCGAATGTATCCTAGAATGCATCATAGAATAAATCTACACATCCAAATGTAAATACAAAAATAATAACTGTTATTATCGCATGGGTACGAATTCCCCTGGCTAACATCGCAAATTCGCGTACAAGAATTCCTTTGAAAACTGACACAAATATTCACGCTTTTAGAATTTTAATATATGGTAATGTTGCTATACACAAACGTCACAAACATTGTGATTATTTTACAGTTAAAAGTAGACATTATTTCAAGTTTATAGTGTCAGTTAGTTAATATCTCGGGGAAAAAGTAATACCTACTAAAAAAGGGACCACGTGACGAAAGGTGTATAGTGCAACCGCACTTCTTAGTTTAATTCTGATGGTAAAGAGAATAAGACAGAAAGAATACAGGGATTAGCAGAAAGATTCGTTTTATTCCGAAGTTTTCATTAGAAAGACTATGGCATCTAGTTTAGCCCAATAGATAGGGGATACGCGAATTTGTAATTTTCTAAAGAGCATAAATGATAGTTACGCGGTAGCATCAACAGGACTTGAACCCAGTATGTCATTAACATGGATTGGCACTTGTTGATAACATTTGAGATCTTTTGAGTGATAGGTATTGGTGAAATTTCTGTTCGTTTGTGTCGGACGCAAGTGGTTACGATAGGTAGGACACATGATTGAGTCGTGAAATGACGAAACAAGTATCTGTGGATGAGTATATACAGAGCCATAAAAAGTAAATAACGAATCCACAAAAATAATTCATACGTGTTACTGTATCCTTCATGGCCAACTCTCAGAACCGTACAAAACAATGTAAAGTTTGAAATTCCGATGTTTTTTACAAATTAATTTTTTTAGAAATATATATATAGTTTAATCAAAGTCAAACTTGACCTTTCTTCTAAACTCCTGAAAGAAGTTTATATAATTTTATATATATACATGTGTGTGCATATGTATATGTATATATATATGTGTGTGCTCTGTGTGTGCGTATATTAATAATAAAATTAAAATTAACATATTAATATATATATATATTAATATATATATATATATATATTTGCTGCATCTCGAATATTGAGCTATTTCATATAAATATTAATACTAATATTTATACTTGCTCTAATTTTGCAAAATTATTCAATTTGTAAACTGAAATTCAATTTTTCTTATATATATATATATATATATATATATATATATATATATATATATATATATATATATATATATAAGAAAAATTGAATTTCAGTTTACAAATTGAATAATTTTGCAAAATTAGAGCAAGTATAAATATTAGTATTAATATTTATATGAAATATCTCAGTATTCGAGATGGAGCAATTATATAAAGACAATTGGATTTAAATTCTGTAAAATAAAATTTACAACAAATTTATTTTTCAATCAAAAAAATACAAACGTTTAATTTTTAATTTTTTTTTTAGAATTTTTAAATTTTTAAATTACACATTTTTACATCTTTGTATTCCTTATCGAAAAATAAATTTAAATCCAATTTTTCTTTTTATATATATATATATATATATATATATATATATATATATATATATATATATATATATATGTATGTGTGTGTGTGTGTGTGTGTGTGTGTATTTTGTTGAACGATTGTAATAATTCCTTGTTTCTCTTCTGATTAAGCCTGTCGATTTGGCGGATCAGTAAAGAGTCGAGTGTAAACCGGAATTCGCCATAACTGCAAATGTTTTCGACTCTCATAAGAGATTGATTAGTTTACAAATTGTAATTGGTAAATTTATTGAGAAAGTTGAAAAAACATTTAAGCATAGCTTCTCCTCCCCTGTATCGAGCCTGGTTGATGGTCGATTTGTTTATTCGAATGAGTAAGGCTTCGATGATAGGGAGGCGCAGGTTACAATTTGAGATAGTATTTTATATAAATCTGTTTCTGAATTCATTTTGGGGTTTTATGTGCTACTAGATATTAATACATAGATATTTTAGAGGAAGACAGGTGATAAGAAAGGCGGCGAGAAATACTAGTTGTACTCATACGTATATGTATGTACTGTTTTTATATATATGTAATGGTTTATATATATATATATGTAATGTTTTTATATACATGTACTGTTTTTATATATATGTAATGTTTTTATAAATGTAATGTTTATATATATATATATATATATATATATAAACATTTATTCTGACGTATATATATATATATATATATATATATATATATATATATATATATATATATATATATATATATAAACATTTATTCTGACGTAGTGTTTTGATAACACGGAAATGTTCATTTCACCATTTGGATTCACTAAACGAGACTAGTGTACCTGCATATGAATGAGCAATATCATTTAATTTCGCCTTAAAGTCACTAACCTTACTGTCGGAAACAGGGGAAAGTCTTGCTAATTGAGCAAAAAAGACTTCGAATTCAGAATAAATCTTTTCACGTTTGGGGTTAGAAGGGAGAATGCAGAAGTCCAACCCATGTGAAAGTATATTCAATTCGAGTTGGGACAACTGCGAGGAAGAGATATTAAGGACGTTTCTAGAAATATCCGGGCTAGTCGAGTAACCAAATTTTTAAAATATTAAATGTTGCAATTTATTCTGGTGTTTTGACTTCCACTCGGAAAGGCTGCGTTCGTGTATTCTTGCAACATAACGAATAAATCGTATTTTATCAAACAAGGATAAACGGCCTACATAATTTCTCCATAATTAAGAGTACTTCCTTCTCAAGTACGCCAGATCGCAAGAAAGTTTAGACAAAAAATTGGAGATAAATGCATCTTCAATCCTTTGTCCAGGATGTAAATTAGCTCTTTTTATTTTAAACAGAATAAAAGAGGGACAGACTTTATTGCTCTGGCACATATATAAAAAGGATTATATATATATGTAATGTTTTTATATATATGTAATGTTTTTATATATATGTAACGTTTTTATATATATGTAACGTTTTTAGAGACACCTTCTTCTATTGGATAATTAAAGACATAAACAGCTTACTAGTTCTTAGTAATTTATTATTGGACGTCAGGTTATCACATACTTGTAAATTAGCCGTTTTGTGAATTTTGTAATAAGTCGCAGATTTTTTTTTGGGGGGGGGTGTCTTTATATACGATATTTTATTATTTTTTCGTCAACTTTATAATTGAATAAAACACGATAGAGAGAGAGAGAGAGAGAGAGAGAGAGAGAGAGAGAGAGGTGATGGAAGAATGTCATTGTTTAGCTAATACATTACATAATTACAACCACCTGAAAGCATCCTCTATCTTTATAAAACCACAATTCCTCCATGCATGGAGTATTGTTGCCACATCTGGGCTAGTGTATCCAAAAAAAGTCTCAAATATAATAGGCCCACATTATATCGGCTAAGCTCCAACATCTGTCTAATCGCTGTGCCTGTTTTACAAGTAATCTAATGGAATGTACTCTGATGAACATAGCACTTGAGCCTCCCCTCGATGTATATAATCTGGACTAATCTGACAAGCAGCAAAATCTCACCCCCACATTGTAGAGGTTCTAGATGCTGGAAAGGCTTTTACTCAAATATTTTCTTCCTTGGAACTGCTAGACTTTGAAATTCCTTCCCTGTTTCCTGCTTCCTTAACTGTACTAACCTGCAGAAGTTTAAATCCCTGTTAAGTCCCCTGTTAGACACAATCCAAATAGTAACCCTTGCGTTCCAACTGGCAATATACATCGTTCGGGATGAAGAAGATTAAAACAAATATAAAATAGAACAAAATAATAAAAGGAAATTCATTGTAGAAAATCTATAATTTTAGTCAAATCAACCCTCGCTAATATTTTATTAAACATGTCTGCTTCAATCAGTTCTCGATAATGTAAGTTCGATTTTCAACATTAGCATTGTTATTATTCTGAACATTAATGAACATTTATACGTTGCATAGCAACTGGCACGGTTCTTAAATCATAAGTAAGATAAAACAAAGCAAAAACACGAATAACGAATTGCATTTCTCTTTTCGTTTCTCATTGATTTCTTTTTTTTAATTTCTTGTTTTTCTTTCCACATTTTCATGGAAATGGCCATTTACCCCATGATCTGGATCCCCCTCCTCCGCCGCTGCGGCTTTTTCCTCTTCTTCTCGTTTTCTCTCTTTAGCATTATTTTCTCTTCACGACGTTTTTTTTATTTTGATGAGATTTCGCTTCCTTTCTTATTATTCAATGAGGATCCGTCAATACATACATACATACATACATACATACATACATACATACATATAGATAGATAGATAGATAGATAGATATGTATACAGAGAGAGAGAGAGAAAGAGAGAAAGAGAGAGAGAGACGAAGTACTCGTTTATTTACACCTACAGCAAATAACTTTTTACTTTCTCTCTGCACCCAAACCGAAGTTTATTTCGTCGAATATCCCAATAGTGCAACAAGATATCACAATTCTTCTTCCCAGCCAATTGCAGCATGGTTATTTTAAAGTCCAATGCAAACAAATACTTGTCGAGCCGTTCTCTTGGATTAGATTATCAATTTATCTTAAGTAATCTTCGGCAGATTTCACCTATTGTTTATAATTATCTAGTAGTAGCGATCATGATCCAACTTATAATCTCTTTATCCCCGAGTAGTCCTCGGGCCTTAATAAGTGGTAAATCATCAGTAAAGAAATATAATTAGTTTTCTTTTCAAAAACCGAATGATGGAATTATTTCACACTCACAAGTTTTTTTTAACTATGGTAAAGTATATATATATATATATATATATATATATATATATATATATATATATATATATATATATATATATATATATATATGTATGTCATACCTGCAGACACTAGCGCTTCATGCTTTCGAAATCATGCAGGAAATGAAGATTACTACTGGTAGGGAGATTCGAACCCAGCTACAAAGTCACCTTTGAATCTATTTGCTAGGCCGTTACCCCCAGGTCACCATCAACCACCAAAGGAATTAAGGGAAATTTACCAACTATAAATGCCAAATACAGGCACAACGTTAAGACAGTCGATAGTGTTCCAGCGACTGGAAATCGTGAACATCGCGCAATGCCACATTCTTTACTACATACTTCCTGAAACTTCCACACTTTATTCAATAGCATTACTCAAGTTATCCAAATAGCCATATAATGGGAGGAAAGTGTTGGACATACAACTAATGCACCCCGGATTTTCTCTATAACAATAATTATCTAAATGCAATAACTGATTACAATGAATCTTGCACGTTTCTTAGTATTGTGCATATATGAATCAAGGAACAAATGTATACACTGAATCACCGAAGTTTAGTGACGTCGAGTCTGGTCAGTATTAAAATGAGAATACCAAATGCTAGATGCTAGGCATTGTTTCTAGTTGTTCTGGATTTCTCCTTGCAACTGGAAGCTAGCAATGCCGATTCAAGAGAGGTATGATTGGGAATTACGCAACACTTTCTTCATAATAACACACGTAGCAACTCCTGCAGTGAGTGTTCATTGTTTTCAAGACTGAAATATATTTTGGTCACCTCAGAATTGTGGTATCTGAGTTCCAATCTCTGATAGATCTCTGTAAAACATTCACAACAGAATCTATCTAGCTATAACCATTGTGTTTAATGTTCCTTTCTTCCATTTTTTTAGCAAAACCTTCGACGCTTTCAACACACAACACACACTTTCAACAGACAAGCTTAAAATATTGATATTTTATACTAATTGGCATTGTTTTGTGTTTCAGATTATAATATATCTATCACACATAATTACCTAAGTAATGACTGGGCCAAATAAACATTATAAGTGTAAGAATTTCAGAAAGAGACATATTTTCACTTAATCTGGAAAAGGAATTTATCAGCGTCAAATCGCCGACAACCTCGTTATTTGACTCTCCGGTGTTAACTGACTAATTATCTAATTGATCAGAGAGTAAGAGAGGGTGAGAGTGAAATGAGCGAGAAAGAGGATGAGAGAGAAAGAGAGGAAGGTCGAGAGAGAGAGAGAGAGATTACATAATCAATATTACCTCTTCTAGGTTGATCAGGACCCTCTCACAAAAATTGCTATTAATTATAGCATTTACGTCTGCCACCTCTCTCTTTCTTTCTATCTTTCTTTCTTTATTACTCTCTTTCTCTTTCTCTCTCTCTCTCTCTCTATATATATATATATATATAGAGAGAGAGAGAGAGAGAGAGAGGCAGACAGACAGACAGACAGACAGACGAAAGGACAGAAAGAGAGGAAGAAAGCGGGTTATACACTCATGTATATTTGTAAATTTAGTAAGCATGAATTTTAGAAGATAAACTAAACTCTTTATCCATATTTTTCTAAATGTGGCAACGCATTTGTATCATTTTCCTTTTATACTCTTTTTTTTTGCTGTCTGATCTTTAATACTTTTCATATGTGGCATTTGTTACTTTGGGCGGAGAAAAATTCATTTTCTTCTTTTTCCTTCTTCTTCTTCTTCTTCATGAATAATGTTATGTTGCTCTCGACCTCGATATTTCTTTTCACGAAAAATGTTTGTTCTTGTCATTTTTTTTATCTTGTGCGTCATTTCTCTTTCATTATTTTTTTTTTTTTTTTGCTTTTTCATTTATTTTTATTCACCCCAAACATAACGTATTGTAACTGAAACGTAAATTGCTACTATGCTAAAGGCCAGATTTATGGGGGCAACCTGAGTGACGAATTAGACAGTAAGATGTTTGATCGCATTACATTTCAATTTATGCAAGTTGGTAGGATCGAGGAAAACAAGGAGTATGTTGTGAAAATCTCAGAAGGACCCATATTTTACTAATTCCCACCACTAAGTAAGTGGTCTGAGGTATTAGAGTAGATAATATATCGGCACTTAAGAATCTGTATAGTGAAAGGGTGTGATTTTGCTATTCGGATGGTTCAGGATTATTTACATTAGGATGTACAAATGCAATAAGCTCATAGGACCACATTCCGTGAAACAAGCACCGGGATGCAACAATGTGATGATGTGACAGGAACTAGTATTTTACAGCCAGTTCGAAACATTTAAAGTTAGTATTTTTTTGCACACAGTCTAATATGGAATAGCTAGTATTTCGTGTACCGACCCAGATGTGGTAACAATACTACCTAGACGGGCGACTGGTAGTTTTATAGAGCTCTATGATAGTATCGGCAGGTATAAGAGGTTTTATTACTCGGCTTTTAACATATTTGAAAAAAAAATTAACTTAAAACAAATAAGTAAACGAACGCATTGAAAGAATATCCCTCTTATCCTATTGTCACATGTTCCCACAATTTTTCTCCTCCTTACAGCCTCTTTCTCACAGAAGATACGCTGCGAGTATCACTGTTCTATCGTTAATTTGAACTTCAATCTATGGCCCTGTTTCGCAAAGCATTCACAACATTTAGCTAAAACAGTCAACAATTTCTCATAATTTCTATCTATATGTGCCTAAAGATAAACGCAAATTATATGAAAAACATTCTTTCCTAGGATTGCCCGCTTGTAGAACTCTATACCACAGGACTGCTTGCCAGCTGACTATAACATGGTCGTTTTCAAGTCCTATGTAAAGAAGTTCTTGTTTAAATAATCAATTATACTTCTTCATTTCCCCCATTCATTATATTCATTATAATGTTGTCTCACTAACCTCCTGACACTCATTAACCCTTGTCTTCAAGTTCTCTTTCTTCTGATATTGAGAGCGTGGTGCAATGGGGAAAAAGGTTGCTAGTTAATTTTGATACATCGAAAACCAAGCTTCTCTCCTTTCATCATAATCGCTCTGACCCCCGTCACGTCCCAATTGAAATGAATGGCTCTCGTTTTGGGGAAGCACCATGTTTTAGCAAACTTCTGGGACTGACCTTCAATCCTGATCAGAAATGGAACACGTACATCAGATCTGTAGCCAAGATCACTGGGAAGATGGCATTTCACTGCCGATGCAATTCTCTATCTGTATAAGAGTCAGGTATGCCATAAAATGGAGCATTGTTGCCGCATATGGGAAGGAACTGCTCGGCGCGCCTTATCCAGATTTGATAGAGTTCAAAACCGGCGTTGTAACCTAATAAGTGATGCCCTTTTCTCTTGCCTGCAACCTCTCTCCCACAGAAGAGACGTTGCAAGCATGTATCTGCTATATCGTTATTTTCATAGCACTTAAATCTATAGTCTCTCTTGCTGCACTCCAATCTATGGTCTCCCTTTCTGAACTCCAATCTATGGTTTCCCTTGCTAAACCTTCACATAAAACACCCATCTAGCTACAACCACTATATACGCAGATTCTATGGACAAAGCTTCTTTACCAAAACTGCCCGCTTGTAGAACACTGTTTCGCTGGCTTACTTCCCTGTTGAATACAACACGGTAGCCTTCAAATCCAAGGTAAACAAGTTCTTATTGATCCGTCCCCACAAATAACTAAATTTTACCCAATATACACCATTAACGATTACTACCCTACCACCTTACATTCATTAACTCTTATCTAAGAGTAACCTTCGGGCTTTGATAAGTCGTGACTCCCAAGTAAAAAAAAGTGGCCTTCGGGTCTTGGTAAACGATATCTTCTTTCTAAAAACGGTTGCCTTAAGTTTTTACTTTCACTTATCTTAATAGATATTTCATCATAACAGTTTTATTTGCAAAGTAAAATAAAAGTCCACGTTATTTTTTCCTTCATTTAAACTGATCTGTGCATCTGACAAACGTGGGCTTTAACTAAATGGCTCGATAGATTCCCATTTGAAAATATTACTGAGCCAAGTTATTCGTACGCTACTATATAGCCTAGTTATCAGAAGAAAAATTTCCTTGTCCAGTCATATCATTCGGTTTCTACCAGAAAAAAAAACTGCCCAACTGTCGTCTGGTTGACCGAAAACAGCCGTATCTCTTTTACAACGTAATGCATTAGCTTATTGGATAATGACGTCTCTCGGTAGTGTTCACAGTAGTAGTTGTAGAGATGTTCTTTTTTTCACTTATGACTGCAATAATAGAATCAACTAACAACAAATAATTTCATTGTTTGCTCTGGGATTTGGTTTACTTTATATCAATTTACCGTAAATAAATTTAGATGAACTGCAAGTTTCCTTTCCACTCCTGTAGGGGTAGTAGCCTTGAAAAAAAAGCGTTCGATCATTTTGATGCCAAGCTCTCAAGAGAAAGAACCGATCTTGCTTCTCTGAAACGTACTTTCTCCAATTGCACAACTTTCTGTACATATATCTCCAACTTCTAATTTGTATTTCTAATAGAACATTTCATTTTCCTACTTAATATACAATTACAAGAAATTTGATTTTAATTATAACCTTATTTTAGAGAAACGGTAAAAGACGGTGTCAAGCCTGCTAAATAAACTACCTATCAACAAAGAACAGCATAAATCAATGCACTTATGCATAATATGAATGTAAATACGGACATTTCATCGGTGTAGGATAACAAACCAGACTAGAGTCAATCCGATGTAAAAAGGCGAATCGCTTGCAATTAAATTGTCGGTGTGTAATTTTAAACAAAGTTATTCATAAATAATAATTATAATCGCCATTATTTATTAATCCCAATTACTCCTTTGATTCCAGTTTCTCTTATTCTTTTTTTTTTCAGATTTTGAGGATTGTTCCTAGTTCTCCTGAAAAGTTTCCAGAAAGAATACAAGATTAAACCCAGAACTCCAACTTCCAACGTAGACCCCCTCCCCATTAACATCTTTTCTCCAACATCAAGGGTCCACGTCCCAACCTTCCAAAGGTTTAAACACAATTACAGGAGACCAAACCAGGCCTATTATTCCTAAGCGAAACTGGTATTGGACGACTATTTCCCTAGACGAGTTCGTGATTAAAGAATATTCTTACTTAACATCCAAATTTGACCCCCAAGATCGAATATGTGCCTATATTAGAGATGGCTTTCCATGTTGTAGGGACATCTCCAGAGAAAACCATAAATTGCCTTATATGTGCTTCCGAGTTGCACTTGCTGACACCACTGCGTTTATATTTGCCTCTATCGCCACTCCCACAACAGCATGAGCATATCTGAGAAAATTGACCACATCCTGTCTGCTCATCCTTCGGCTAACATTCACGTCTGTGGAAACTTTAATGTTCACACACAAACAAGACAGATGATGAGAAGAGGTTTTGTCATGGTTTCTCCATTGCTTATGGCCTAACTGAACCCATCCGTGTGACCGACATTGACGGTCAGTATGCAAATCTCCTTGATCTTTTTATCACAATTTTCCCTGATCTATGTTCATCTTCCGTTCTGTCTCTATCGGGATCTTCCGACTACTCAGGTATCTCAGTTAAGATAAAAACAAAATGTAATAAGCCCTCTGACGTACCTCTCCATCATACAGAATATCGATACTCTGTGGCTGACTGGGATAGCTTATTTTTTTTTTTACATAGGCATCACCACTTGCACATGCAAGGCACACAAGACGGTGTATGTTTTTATATATTGGTTTATTTCACTCTTAGGCATCTTGTTTTCTGCAGAATGAAGTGAAGTTTATTTTATATAGGCATAACCACTTATCAAGGCCCAGAGACCACTCGAGGATAAGTGTTAAGAGTGTACAGTAGTCAATTGGATAATATAGTAATCGTTAGTAATGGAACTTGTTTACGTTGGACTTGAAGACAACCATATTATAGTCAGCTGGAAAGCAGGAAAAACGGAAGAAAATTCAACAGGCGTGCAGTTCTAAGGAAGAAGCTTTGTTCATGGAATCTACGTTTAGGTTTAGGTACAGATAAAGAGTGGGGGATTATTGATAGTGTTTTCAGCTAGACGAGTGTTTCTTGTTAAAGTTTGGCGGGGGCCCATAGATTGAAGCTCAGTCGAACACTTTCCATAAAAATAACGATACAGCTGAGACAAACTCGCAACATCTCTTCTGTGAGATAGAGGTTGCATCCTACGAGCCTACGAAGTCTATTTTGAAGTCTATCAAGGCAGGATAAGTCCTTTCTAGCAGCTCCTGCCTAGATGTGGTAGCAGTATTCCATCCTTGGACGTATAGATAGAGAATTGCATCAGCAGTGAGATATCTACTGGATCGATAGAAGGATCCGACCATTTTTCCAGCGGCCTTGGCAACAGCTTTGATGTACGTGTCCCATTTAAGATCAGAAGTAACGGTCAAGCCCAAAAGCTTGTCAAAACTTCAGGCGTCCTCAAGACGAGAGCCATTCATTTCAATTGATGCTAGATGGAGATCAGAACGTTGATGATGTAAAGAGAGAAGCTTGTTTTTAGATGCATTAAAAGTAACCAGCCACTCCTTTCCCCATTGTACCACGTGCTCAAGATCAGAGGAGAGAGAATCGGAGATAACTTGGTCGTTTATTGTCTTAGATGTGCTACCATAGATGGTAGTGTCATCAGCATAAATGTCTACGAATGATGTAAGGATGTGATTTTGAAGATCATTAATGTAGATCAGGAAAAGAGTTGGGCCCAGGATGGACCCCTGAGGGACTCCAGCATTAATACTGTGAGCTTCTGATTTTTGTCCATAAACTACTACTCTTATGAACCTATCAGAAAGAAAGTATTTAATAATTGAGAAGACATTTCCAGCTATACCATAGCTAGAGATCTTGTAAAGTAAGCCTTTATGCCATACCCTATCAAAGGCCTTAGATATATCAAGGGCAATTGCCCTAGAAAGGTTGCCTCCGTCAAGAGATTCGCTAATCCTATGAGATATTACTGTAAGCACATTTGCTGTAGATCTAGCAGAACGGAAACCATATTGTGTGTCACTAAGAAAGTTATTTTTGCTGAGATGATTGATTACTTCTCTATTAAACACAGATTCCAGCAACTTACTTATGACGCACAGGAGACTTATTGGCCTGTACTGAGAGGGGGATGAGCGATCACCTGAATTCTTAAATACAGGGCATACTGATGAGATTTTCCAGGGTGATCGGAAGCAATTCTCCTTAAGACAACGCTTAAACAGTTTTGTAAGTATGGGCACTAGTTCTGGTTGAATTTTTTTGAGTACTATAATTGGAATACCGCCAGGGCCGGTTGCTTTACTGGAATCAAGGTTTTTAATTAGCTTGGCAACATCACGTACAGATATATGCATATCACATAGCGTGTTTCCTGATACAGGAGGAAATATTGGGGTTGGCGGCCTTGGTCGCAAAGGGTAGAATTAGCTGCAAAGTTCTTGGCAAAGAGTTTGGCTTTGTTTGATGCTGACGAGATTACCCCACGTCCATTGATGATAGTTGGGATAGAGCACACGCTTCTATTCAGAATTCTGTTTGCTATTTGCCAAAACTGGTGGGAACCAAGCCGCTGCTCAGCTACTTTGGACTTGACGGACTAAGCATACAACTCTCTTGCATTCTTTATTGCTTTCTTACAATGGTTGCTGTACATTTATATCAGATCTACCTCTGAGTTCCAGGTTTAAAAAGAACATGTCCTCTATAGTATAAGATCTGGCGGAATGGTTAATTGTTGTTAGAGACTGTTTCATACACTCAAAAAATTTCCAGCAAAAACCTAAAAGCCAGCCGTGATTCTCTCCAGGATGTGCTGCTGCTATTGTGCACAGAAATCGCTATTTCCGTTGCTTCCAACGGAATAGATATACTGAGACTAAAGCTACAGCAACCACTGTAAAAGAGTAATAAAGAACGCGAGAGATTTGTATGCTCAGTCTGTTAAGTCCAAAGTAGCTGAGCAGCAGCTTGGTTCCCACCAGTTTTGACAAAAAGCAGGGTTCTGAATAGAAGCGTGTGCTCTATCCCAACCATCATCAATGAACCTAAGGTAATCTCCTAAGCATCGGACAAAGCCAAACTCTTTTCGGAGAACTTTGCAGTTAATTCTATCCTATGCAATCAGGGCCGTCAATCCCTAGTATTTCCTGTGTCGGAAAACACGCTATGCGACATGCAAATATCTTTGTGTGATGTTGTAAAACTAATCAAAAACCTCTATTCCAGTAAACAACTGGCCCTGACAGCATTGTAATTATAGTGTTGAAAAAGCTTCAACGAGATCTAGCTCCCATACATACAAAGCTATTTAAGCGTTGTCTTAAGGAAGCTTGCTTCCCAACACCCTGGAAAACCTCATCAGTATGTCCCGTATTTCAAAATTCAGGTGATCGGTCATCTCTCTCTCAGTACAGATCAATCAGTCTCCTGTGCATCAGGAGTAAGTTGCTGGAATCTGTGTAAAATCGAGAAGTAGTAAACCACCTCAGCAAAAATAACATCCACGCTGACATGCAATATGGTTTCCGTTCTGCTAGATCTACAGCAGATGTGCTAAAAGTTATATCTCATATGATTAGTGAATCTCTCGATGGAGGCTTCCTTTTTAGGGCAAATACTCTTGACATATCGAAGGCCTGACGTTCACAAAGGACACTCGTTTATCTGAAACCACTATCAATAATTTTCTCCATTCTTTATCTGTGCCTAACCTAAACGCACATTCCATGAACAACGCTTCTTTTTTAGAACTGCACATTTGTGGAACGCTCTTCCGTTTCCATGCTTCCCAACTGACTACAATACGGTCGTTTTCAAGTCCAAAGTGAATAAATTCTTGAGCTGTCTCCTTAAGTAATCCAATTTACCAAATTTCCACTACTAACTATTACTAGGATATTGTCCCATTGATTACCGTACACTCATTAACCCTTATCCTCGAGTGGCCTCCAGGCTTTGATAAGTGATGACCCTTTTGTAAAAATATGTTCCGTGTTCCTTACAATTCTCTGGCAAGTTCTGTGTATTTGTTTAGTTTTCCTGTCTCCTTAATACTCATGTGATCTGCTACAACGGCAAAATATAAGACTTGACAAGTTTTATCCGTCTTATTGACTATCATGAAATTCGGTTTATTTGGCTGGATAAGTTTTTCTGTTTGTACCTTGGTTTCCCAGGGGATGTCGTGATTTTCGTTTTCTATATTGTCTCCAGTTTATGCCCAAAAAGTGTGTCTGTGTTTACAAAAGAGAGTTATTTGCATAGTTTCCGGTATACTACCTTATTATTTTTTAAATTTATTTGGGGCTAGTTTGTGCGTTCACTTATTTTGTGATGTACCGTTTGTCTCCTTCTCCACAGAGTTTGCATCTACTGTTTTCTCTGAGGTTTGTTTATCTTACATTTTATATATTTATAATTATTGTTATCCATTGTATATTCTCACCCATCCCTCTGATTCCAATCTTGCCTATTCTATTTTCGAGGTTTTTTGGTATTGTTCCAAGTGCTCCTACGATTATTGGTATTATCTTAACTTTCTTCACCTTCTATATCCCTTTGAGACCCTTGGAAAGTTCTGTGTAATCTCTCGGCTTCTCTGTCTCCTTGATCTTCACTCTGTTGGCTGCTGGAACGACACAATCTAAAGTCTAGCACGACTTTTCCTCCTTGTTAACTATTATGACATTCGGTATCTTTGCTTGGATGGGTTTATCTATTTATATATCCATGTTTCATAGGATGTTATGACTTTAGTTTTCAAGCATTGCTTCTGGTTTGTGTTTGTACCATTTGTGTTTTCAAGATGTAGTTGTCTGCATGATTTCCTGTATACCGCCTTCCCCTCTTGATCGTGTCTATTCTTATATTCTTTGGGGATAGTTTGCTACATTCGCTTATTATGTGGTTTATTGTTTCGTCTAGTCGATCCTTACTTTGATGTGATTTGTTCTGATAACGTTATCTTGTTTTGTGGACAAAAAGTGGGTGCTCATTTTATGAGGAATTCAGTTTCTCTGTTGAGGTTTGCTTTTTTAGCCATGTCCAAATGCTTTCTTTAATCACGTCTTTTGTCATCCTTATGAATCGTCAGTGTAGACATTTTCTTCTCATTTTTCTTTTCTTCAGCTTATATCTTGTCTCTTTTCTTTACATGTTTTGTACTTTCTTTCAACGGCTCTTGCTGCGGCAATTATTCTTTCGGTGTTCTGCATTATGTATTATGAATTATTATTATTATTATTATTATTATTATTATTATTATTATTATTATTATTATTATTATTATTATTATTTCAAAAGTTCCGTTGCTATTAGAATTCCCTGCTGAGTCATTATCTATGTCCTAGTTTGATGTGTAAGAGATTATAAATAATTTTTAAACTCATCTCAGAATGTGTGAAATTATTTACTAGATTTCTTGCAGCGGTATTTTTCTGGAATGTCGCTTAAATGTTCCTCACACCCTTCTTTCATCGCATATAATTAGTAAAGGAGTTTTAATTTTCCGGTGTAACTTTTTGCGGGTATTTTTAGATCAAAATGCTGAACATTTTTAGTGGAAACTTTTACAAAGCCCCATCTAGTTTTATTATTTTTATTTTCTGTCCGTTAACCCTCTTAGTTTATTTGTTCGTTTGTTTGATTTTTTGTAATTCATAATTTTTCTTTCTTTTTTTGCAACCCAAGGTTTCTTGTTTTGCTTTGATTTTTTTCTTTCTGTTTTCTCGATTTTAGTCATTCTTATCTTCATTCAATAGATTAGTTTTACATCTCTACTTTTTTGTTGTTGTTTTGTTTTGGTTTTTATTTAATTCTTTCCTCCTCTCTCTCACCGTTTCTTCTCATTCTCCTCTTTCTTTTTCACGCCGTTTTTGCTTTGCCTGATTCACAGTTCTCCTACCATCTCCGTTACTGCATTCGCCCCCCCGATCCTCTAAAACGCATTTCGTGATATTTCGGTCAATATAACCCCACCCCAACACTGCGATCAGGTTGCATGTCGATTTAGGGTGCCATCGATCGAAATTCCAAGATGGCTGCACAAAGATGAAAAGTAAAAGCGGGAAATGGCGAGGAGGGATAAGCCCGTTTAAAATAGGAGCGCGCCAAAAATGCTGAAAGGGTTGAGAACAGCAAAGTGAATGCCGAAGAACATGTCAGACAAAAAAAAAACGTTCCGGTCGAGTATGAAAGGAACGTGTAGAAAATGATGGGGTGGATTGTGGATAGGTATTGAAAAAGAAGAGGATATAAATCAAATTCACCCCATTCTAACTTCGTGTCATCCAGTGCGAAGGGAAACAGAAATAGGAAGACTGGTTTCGATAGAAATTTCATGAAAGATTGAGTTTTTTTAATAGTTTTTTTTCATATATAGTTTTGCAGACCAAACATTACGAACTTTACATTGTTGATGTTACTGTTGCTCATATTGCATTTGATGATGATGATGATGATGATGATGATGATGATGAGATCAATTCTGCTACTGTTTTAAAGATTCGGCTACTTAATATCGAATAACGGTATCGAACAAAATAAATCAATTGACCGCGATGTTCGAATTTCTCGAAAAATGTTAGAAAAGTGTTTGGGTTTTTTTTCATCATTTTTTTTTTTACACTGCAATTTATATACATAATGTCTGTACGTTTAGTATCGCGTGCGATCACTCTTTGAAGATTTTAAAGGTCTTGTGTTCTCGTGTACCAAGGATAGAATACACAGAAAAATAAAACGGAAACTTCACAAGGTACCTGTGTATGATATCCTTTACAGTGGAATTAAGCTTGCACAGGACGCAATCCACTCTCGGAGTGAGGTACGGAAGGTATGATAGCACACTGAATGCGACGATTGGTCCATACCAGACTTTCAGATTTTTAGTCAAAATTTACCTTCTTTTAGATAGGTTGCCTTCACACAACATAAAAGCGCTATCTGCTCAGTTAACTCTGAACTGATAATAAATAACAGTCCTGTTACAATGACCATAATCACAAAGAGGTCGTTTTCTTTCTTTTCTTTTCTTTTCTTTGTTAGTTTTTCTTGTGTTAGATGAACTGCCTTTATGAGGGCTAAGGAGGGCATCCAACTTATATATAATATAATATAATAAAAACTGAACGTGTGTGTGTGTGTGTGTGTGTGTGTGTGTGTGTGTGTGTGTGTGTGTGTGTGTGTGTGTGTCTGGTCACGAATAGGCTCCTATATGATTGATTACTATAGAAAACTGATCACATATAATGATAGAAGATGCATCGAGACACAGGAATGGGTTTGATCTGGCAGAACGGTGGTTAATTAAAATTGTGGGGATTGCGTTCGCGCCTGGTCCACAAAGTATGGAAATAAAAAATTTAAAAATTAAAAAAAAACATTTACAAGGGTTTTTGATAGAGATGTACATAATAATACTTTCGCGTCTGGTCTCCATAGAATGGAAATAAGCACACACTTTAATAAAGACTTTTCATATTTATGTGCGTAAGTATACTTTGATAATTATATATATATATATATATATATATGTATCGGCGAATGAGGCTGCTTAGCCTTTAACTCGATGTAACTGCTTACATCGAGCTTTGAGCTTCCTAGATTAAATGATTTGTATAAATAAAAGGTGAAATATAATTGAATTAAATATATTTCAATATATATATATATATATGTATATATAATATATATATAATACATATATATATATATATATATATATATATATATAGAGAGAGAGAGAGAGAGAGAGAGAGGAGACAGCCACATACAGTACTGTTTCGTTTTATCACAACTCATCAGTGTAGCTAAACAAGCACTCTTACCCCAGCCACGGATGGAACCTACAACCATCGAGTTGACAGTCGGCAGCCCTATCTCTCTCTCTCTCTCTCTCTCTCTCTCTATATATATATATATATATATATATATATATATATATATATATATAGTTGCTAGCTGTGGGCTCGTTTATTCACGAACTCATCCTAGTGTTTTTTTTTTTTTATGATAGACACACATGACCACGTGTATTCTAAACTTACATTATCCGGAATACTTTGATAAGGACATTTTATGTTGAAGAGAATACAAGGTTCGCGCAGGGTCTTACTTTAGCATATTTATAAATTAAAATTATAGAACTAAAATTAAAATAAGAAAGTGAATGGTCACATTGAGTTCCGGGTTTACAGGGAGAATACACATGATCCTCCGATCATTTGCGGGAAAGAAGAGTAAACAGTGGATCTTGGATTTATTTTCGTCAGCCTCGTAATTCTTGCTTCTCTTATTTTTTTTCTTTAGTTCTCACATTCCATGAGTAATATTTCTGACAAAGAGGGGAAGAATTTATCGTTGGCAAGTTTTTGACCATGAAATCTTATTTTTTATCTTCTTGCATCAAGTGACTTCATGTCTTGTCTGGAGTGATTTCCAGGAAAAGACTCTAAGTGTTTAAATACTAAAAATTTATAATATTATTTGAATTATTCTTATTTTCACAACGTTTCGGTATGTGTAATTACAACTGACTTTAAGCCCCCGCCCCAAATTAATACAAGAAGTGTTATTAAATTTCCTGCCATTTTTATTCTAGATCGTTTGACTCGTTAGTCTAGTGGTCTCAAACAATTCGTTGCTTTTATACCACATTGTAATACAGATTCTTATTTCCAAAAACTGCAAGTTTGTGGATCGCTCTCTCTCTCTCTCTCTCTCTCTCTCTCTCTCTCTCTCTCTCTCTCTCTCTCTCGCTAAGTGCTACAACATTTGTTCTTTTCCAAGGTCATTAGGTATCTCCTGTCTTTGCGATAATCATTTTTTTTGTTAGCTCTTTATATCAAGTGGCTTCACGCCTTGCCTGGAAAGATTTCTATAAAAAAAAATCTTACTATAATCTGAGGCATGTCTATAAAAATCTCACAAAAGAAGGTCAAGGACGTATGCACAAACAGCGCATGACTCACACTTACAGATATCCACCATTCCGCGACGCGTTCCACAGTGACGTTTATTCTGAAATGTATACACCCGAATGCTAACTCTACCCTAACCTAAATCAAATATAACCCTTACTATAACCAAAACACAAAAAGGCAGCTCAAGGGCGTGTGTACACACGACACATGACTTGCAAAACTCATTTAGCCATTAGTGGCGCGATACTTCTACAAAAAGACTCAATTACTTATCATTTAACCCTGACTGAGTCAACACAAAATTGAACTACATTACATGTTATTAATAAATAAACATTTGATAAGTTTAATATTTATGACCTCCTTAATCATTGCTTACTTTATAAACTTGTCTCTTTAGATGTTTATTTCTGGATGAACACATTAATCTGATAAAGCTTCTTAGTAGACCGCATTTCTTGTTTGGTTATTCGGGGCTATGATAATCAGTATTTCAGCTATTCTCACCCTGAACACAGCAGCACAGATAGATAGGCACGGAGTTAAGAAATGCAAACTGATTACTCTAAAGCCTTGTTTATAGAAATAGAAAAGCACAGCTTGCATTGAAATTGGAGATGCATAAATATGTAGGGAGAATAGAGTTTGGCGGAAGTAAAGGAATTCTTTGTGGAATAACGATAATGCATTTGAAGGGACTGCGATCAAGCATAACTACAATAACATTAGCATGTAGATAGTTTCATTCATAACCTTCGATGCGTTTGTGCGCTCCCTTGAACAATAATGGTTGTGAAAGGCGCTAACTTTGAGCTTTAAGATATGAAAGAGCATTTCCCTTATCAGCAAACTTGGAGATTTTCTTCTGAAAATTCTTATAATATGCAATTGTAAATCTGTTTGACAGTTTTTTTTTAGATGATAATCTCACTCTTTTAATTAATAACTTAGATCTCATCTCCTTGCTGCCAAGCGGCTAGAGAGAATAAATGGCTTTATAAAATCACACCCCTACGTAGCTGCTTGTGAAACCACACTAAAGAGTCTGTGGATATTATTGAAAGTGACGCAATAAGGCTAATCAATGATAATTATATATATATATATATATATACATATATATATACGTCTGTGTGTGTGCGCGCGCGTGTGTGTGTGTGTGTGCGTGTACGTGTGCGTGTGCGTGTGTGTGTGTGTGTCTGGTCACGAATAGGCTCCTATATGGTTGATTATTATTGAAAAATGATCCCATATAATGATAGAAGATTATCGAGATACAGGAATGGGTATGTTTGATCTGGCAGAACGGTGATTCATTAAAATTGTGGGTTCTGCGTTCGCGCCTGGTCCACAAAGTATGGAAATAAAAAATTTAAAAATTAAAAAAAAAAACGTTTACAAGTGCTTTTGATATAGATGTACATAATAATACTTTGATAAGTATGTTTTAACTTAAATAGGGATAGTATAATAAAATTGTGGGGTCTGCGTTCTCGCCTGGCCTCCATAGAATGGAAATAGGTACAAACTTTAATAAAGACTTTTCATATTTATGTGCGTAAGTATACTTTGATAATTATGTTTCAGTTTGAAGAAATACGGTATAATAAAATTATGGGGTGTTTTAATATAGATCCACAGAATATTGTGATAAGTGTTTCAGTGTGAACAGGTATGGTATAATAAATTATGGGGTTTATCTATTTTATTTTTACTTTCATCATATTTTGCTTCGGTTTGATTCCAAATTTGAAGCTATATCTTTACAACCCTTCCTTTTCATAACCTATCATACTTTCATAAATCAGAGTCCATTTTCTGTAGGCTTTTTTTGAACCCAGTCAACGACGTGTACTTTTGCTAGTATATATATATATATATATATATATATATATATATATATATATATATATATATATATATATATATACAGGGTGTCCATAAAGTCCGTGTGCGCCTTAAAATATTTTAATTTTATTTTTGATTGCAGTAGAAATAACATGTAAAAAGGATTTGATTTTGGAACAATTCATTTTAAAAATTGCACACGGACTTTATGGACACCCTGCATGCATATATATATATATATATATATATATATATATATATATATATATATAAATGACTACGATAATAATTTTACGTTTCCTGACAGATGCTGCAATATCGCCTAGCTATAATTAAAACAAAGAACTTTCCTTTCTTTCTCATCTTTTCTACCCCATATCTTCTCTCTCTCTCTCTCTCTCTCTCTCTCTCTCTCTCTCTCTCTCTCTCTCTCTCTCTCTCTATTTATCTATCTATTTATCTATCTATCTATCTATCTATCTGTCTATCTATATATTTGTACGATAAGTTAAACGGAACTTCCATAAGCAAAGTTTATTTCCTATAACATCCTTCCTATTACATAAAAAACCACAAGGTTGCTTCCCAACCAACTACAACATAACCGCCCTCAAATCTAATTTAAACAAATACTTGTTGAGCCGTAGTCTTGAATAATCAAGTTATTTTAAATAATCTTCTGTCGATTCCATCCATTGTTTTCAATCTTCTCGTAGTGGCAATCAACTAATAATGTTTTTAAACTTATCCTCGATTGGCCCCGAACCTTAATAAGCGATGAACCATTAGTAAAAAATGTATCATTGTAAGGATTATCCTGATCCATTCTCAAATAATGGAACAAACATATTTTAGAATAAACCATCTTTATATATGACGTATTAAAGTAAAAAAAATATGTCTAATCGAATTTGACTAATAACATAACTCGTTGAAAGTAAACATTATGATGATGCCAATATAACTATTGAATGTAATTGTTGTTTTGCATCAGTTAATGGCGTATTACTATATATTCCATAGAATTTTCCTACATATGCTATAGGAAGATATTTTTGGGCCTTATAACAGAGCATAATAAACGTTAATTTTCATCTAAGGTGTGTGTGGAGAAAGGATTTAAAGCAATGTTTACGAAAACGCCTTTTTCCCCAATATGGTTATATTTAAACATCTGACACACAATTATTTTCAAAGATACATCTGTGTGCTATAAATTTATTCAGCCTTTTTATTAATGTTTATAATGCTGCTCTAACAAGTCCCAGAATATACCCCACAGTCTATTATGTTTACATGCACTAAAAAATGATACAAAATTGGGTAACATTATTTTTTGTCAAACAACCTCAAGTAGGCTTACTTTATGCTCAAATAAAAATCCCCTTTCTATTTCGAGAGACAGGGGATATCTACTACAATAGTGCTTATGCGGGAAATCTATAGTTAAGCACGTGTTGTGTAATCCCTACTGAAATTGCAAATGTTCTGCGAGAAGAGGTCTAGGGTGATTGGAAACAATATTGGAGTAAAGAGAGGAAATCCGGTGTTATTTTAGGCTTTTCGTTTTTCTATATCAGTTGCACAACTAAGGTTTGAGATTCGAGCCTACCCTATTTTTTGTAGTTAATGAGTAAAATAGCGATTTTTTAAATATTTTTTTTTTTTACATTTACGCCCCAAACAAGACACATTACCACTTTGGTATAGGGGGCTACTATCAGGGGCAACAACTATATAATGTTGGGATTTGGGCAGCAAGATGTCGGTTCACGTTACACTTGAACTTCTGCATGTCAGTAGGGGAAGCAGGGACCTGGAATGGAATTCCAGAGTTTAGCGGTTCTGGATAAGAAACTACTGGAGTAGAAAGATCTTTTAAATCTAGGGATCTCTACTGTGGGGGGGGGGGGATTTAGCTGCCTGTCGGTACCAAAAGAATGTCATCTCAATTTTCTAGCACGGTAGAGAGAGCCCACCTTCTTCGCAGCGGCCCTGGCATTGCTTTCAATGTAATTGTTCCAATTCATGTTTCCTGTGAACGTTAGGCCAAGCAGTTTGAAAGATGTATTCCCAGATAAAGAGTCACTGGCCATTGCTATTGGTGGCAGAGAAGGTTTCTTGTAATTATTGAAGGAAACCAGTTTAGTCTTGGCAGCATAGAATGTTACCATCCATTTTTGTCCCCATTCCAATACAGATTGGAGGTCATTCTCAAGTGTTTTTGCCATTTCTTTAGATGTTTGTTAATTTGTTTTCCTGTCATGCCTGTTATAGAGTGTGGTGTCATCAGCATATATACCCATCTCAGAGGCAATTTTGTCGGGGAGGTCATTAATGAATATTAGGAACAATAGAGGTCCAAGGATAGACCTCTGAGGCACTCCCGCATTTATATCATATTGTTTAGATGTAGGACCGTCGAGGACAACCTGGATTTTTCTCTTATCTAAGAAGGATTTAATTATGTTAAGTATTCTACAGTGATACCGTATGATCTAATCTTCCTGAGGAGACCCTCATGCCATACCCTGTCAAAAGCCTTAGATATATATAGAGCTACCGCTCTGCCCTCCTCCACTTTGTCCAGTGAATGTTATATACGGTCAGAGATCATAGTGAGGATGTCTGCTGTCGAACAGGCTTGTCTAAATACATATTGTTTGTCAGTCAGGAGTTTAGCATCTGTAAGGTGATGGACTAGAGCATGGTTAATTATGGTTTCAAATATTTTGGCGAAAAGTGGGAGAAGGGTAATGGGGCGATAATTTGACAGGCCAGTTCTTTCGCCAGAAAGCAAGATTCATTAAGGTATTTGTTGTAGAGTTCGGAGAGAACTAGAGCTACTTCAGCTGAGCACTTTTTAATAGTAAAGCTGGGATGAGATCGGGTCCACATGCTTTTGAAGTGTCAAGATTTTTATGATAGCATGCACCTGAGAAGGGGTGATTTTTAGATCGTCTAGCGTGGCGTCTGTCCGCAAAGGAAAGTCAGGTAGGGGGTGGTTGCAAGGGTCCAGCGTGGAGTTTGTGGCAAACCGACTGGCAAGCATATTAGCCTTCTCGGTTGCTGAACAAACAACCTCGTGATTGTTGGTTAGTGGAGGAATTGTTGAATGCCCATTATTTACTACACTGTTGTAGATTTTCCAGAAGTCACGAGTTCCTAATTTTTGTGCTTCGATGCGTTTTTTAGTGGTTCCCGTAAATTCTCTCTTAGCTGTTGCTATTTCTTTCTTAACGTTACTTCTAGCTTCTATATACTTCTGTCTATTTGAACTGGACTTATGTCGGTTAAATCTGCGGTATGCATGCTGCCTTTCAGAAATGGCAGTTGCGCAAGTAGAAGTAAACCATTGGGGAGAGTGGGGCTTGCTATAAAATTTCCGCGTGGGAACATGTGCTTCAATTGCCGTTTTGAACCATTCAGTGGTCTCATTTACGCATTGTTCAGCAGGAAGAGAAAAAATATTTCCCTATGAGGCATCTCTGATAATATCTCTGATGGCTTCCCAGTCAGCCTTTTTATAATATCTCGTTGTTTTGAGCACTGGCTCTTCAGTTTTGGGTCTAGAGTTTAGGGCGATTTCAACCATTATCACTGCATGATCAGCGTTCCCGAGTGGGCCATCAACATTTGCTATACAATCATCGGGAACTGTAGTCAGAAACAGATCTAAAAGTGATGCGTGTTGTTCTTGCTGGTCAGGGAAACGGGTTGGAAACGTAACCATTTGTGATAGGGAATGAGATATAGCGAAGCTATGTGTTGTACTTCCCGCTGCATCTGTGTAAGTAGAGAATCCAAGCCAGTTTTTGTGGTGGACATTAAAGTCACCAAATACATGTACTTGTGCACTAGTGTCGAGGAAGAGTGCTGTGTCTATGCTGTCAGAGACTTTGTTTATTATGGTGCAGACCTGATTCGAGGGAGAGCGGTAGAGAAAATAAAAGTATCTAATGTTATGCTGCATGTTTTGTCTAAAGCACATAAAGGCTTGATCATCCGATTCTAGGTTTGTTTCTCTAGTCAAGGGGAGGGTGTTACGAATGTAGACTCCAAGTCCGTGCATATGTCTGTCAGAGTCCTTACGGCAGAGTGAGGGATAGCCAGGCATGTTAAAGTAGTTAGAGGGGATGGAGGAGTGTAGGTTAGTCTCACTTAGTGCTAAGATATCCGGGTTATTTGTTAGGAGAAATGCTTCAACATCAGCTAAATTAGTTCTAAGCCCACGGATGTTCGTCAGTGCAAACCTCAAGCGAGAAGGCAAGTTGGGTTTGTTTGTCCCTAAGCCTGGTTTAAGCTTATTTTTTATTGTATTGTCATCATGTTTTTAAAGAGTTTCAGTTAGGTAAAGGGGAGCTGAACAAGAGGTTATGTAGGGTATCAGACATGCAACACAAGTAGACCATCAGCTGACCTTTCTTCAACTAGGAATGTGGCCTCAGGAAACCCATCGGGGATGAATGCAGGGTCCCTTTCCATGCGTAACATGGCACTACAAACATCCCGATATTATAAAACTGTTGATGGAGCAGCCGCTCTAAGCGCTACAAAAGAGTTAGGGCACCTGTACTACCAGTCGGAAACAGCAGCCAGGAACTGTCAATCCGGTACACTCAATCCATCAGAAGGTCAACCCAATCTAATTGCACAGGCATATATGGTACTCAAGCACTCCCAAGTGCACAGTTTTGAGGGGTGGGATGTGTCAGGAGTGGGGAAAACGGCGTGCATTTCCCTGGACAAGAAATAAGATCTACCACTGAGTGTTTTGTCGAATCACTGTGATAGCGTCTGTTCGCCTGACTAATAGGCAAAGAAGGAGTATGGAAGCCGGGCGATAGACAGAGCCTATCTACTCCTTAAGCAGTTTAGGTTTGCAGACCGGTCATTTGTTTGAGTCACCAGCTCTAGGAAGGTTGTCATCCAAGACTGGAGAGGCCTCCCTCCCCTTAGGTTTAGTTTCAGAGTTTTCCTTCTCCTAGACGGATGGTCTGGGAAGATCTACTGGGTCCATCAGCCCTGAGAGGGTTTGCTCCGCGCCTGGGTCCTAATCCAGGTATTTCTGCGACCCCGCGTGGTTAGTTAATTTTAGAGGGTTAGTTTGTAGAGGTTATATATCTAATGAATAGTTACACTCCTCAAAGTGATTTAAGGACATTGCTATTTCATTGTTACTAAGGAGAAAAAGAAAACTCATGCAGTGGAAGAAACTATGTGAGCAGGCTTGTTAGAAAGGCGTTAGTGTGGATTAAGACTTTTACCTTTAGATTTTTACATTTTTTTAATTTATATGTTAGCTTAGGTACAGGATAACGTTACAGTGTGAGTATGTATTAGGAATTGAGCTAAGAATTTTGCCCAGTCACTGTATATTTTAGATTACAGGAGGGTTAAGATGTAGGTGCAGTACAATACGGGTATAACTGGAGGTAAATTTTAAGTCATGACGTATTCCGTATGTAAAATTAAGTAAAATAGATATTTGGGCAAGTTTTTGGTAGACGCGAATAGATAGAAGTTGTAGGTGTTAGTGTGTTTCTACTATTGAAGGAAGATAATTTCAGTTTTCATTTAAGAGTCATCGAGCTTTTTGCATAACAAGGCGTATCGGATTTGGTTTTGTATTAATCGTTGCAAAACCATCTAGGAAGATGCATTTTTATGTAATAAAGATCGCTTTGCATCTTAGTGCATACTTTGGCTGGCAAGTACCAAACTGGATAAGAATTAACTCTAATGCATGTCTTAGAGGTAGAAATGTATAGATGTTTAATGATGACTGTTAGGCGGTTAGCATGTGAAGGTTGGGAGCTGGAGGTTAAGGATTCCACTACTAAGGCGTGTGTAATGTAGAGTTTTAGTGGCAGCTAGAGGGGGAGCAGATTGTTAGCTTTAAAGGGACGGGGTTATTAACTTACAGAATATAGTAGAGTTTCATTAGGATTTAGAATTTCAAGTAATGTTTTAGCTTGGGAAATAGAAAAAAATCTTTTTTCTTCTTTTTTCCCTATTTAGCATGCAGGTTAGACAAAGGCAGTCGTCTTGGAGGTAAAGAGAAACAATTATTACATGGTGATTCGGAATTCGTATTTATAGGCAGTCATTAAGGTCAGGGACAAAACATTGTATCTATACAGAAAATAGTCCTAGTAACGCAGCTAAGATCAACGTAGATTTCAGTTACAAATATAGTAACAGTTAATTATAAGCTATATCCAGTAGTTTGGTAGAGATAGTTATGAATGAATCCCTTTCCTATTGAGTCAAGAGTCTTCTACTACTGTTTAAACTAGATTTCTGCTTACTATGAATCAAACTATAAGACATGTCATTAAATACGCCGAGATGAAACGATATGAACAATTATTTTCTCATTCGTTTTGAATGATGCATATTTATTATTTAAGATATATTTCCATCACTCTCATATTGAGGTCCTTCATTTATTTGGAAAAAATATGTGATTATGTTTAAAAGTTGCCTGTTTAAATCATGTGGGAGTCACCATTTTATAGGAAATAGTTTTGATATTGATTACTAGACTAATCCTATAATTAATATTGATCGCAAAATAAATGAGACTTACCAGAACAAAACCGTTTATATAAATATATATCTAATCTAAACTCCTATAAATTTGGGTTGTTTTTTGTATTGATATTAATATTAAAAACCCTTTGTTTTATTTATTTAAACGAAAATACAACTTGGTTATATACGGGTCGTGGAATTGTATTCATCTGCAAAAGATCTAGCTAATTTGCATATTCTTTTAAGCATTCATTTGAATTAATTCTCTATTACTTTTTTCAGATTTCTGTTGGGATGCTCGTCTTTAGTTAACTATTACGAGTAATTATATGCATGCAGATATTGATATTTGTTTAAACACGCTATCCTATCCTATTAATATATAGATATATTGGGTCCAATATAATATAATAATAAATACGAAACTTGTATTAATAAAAATATCAAATTCAAACTTATTTTACGACCGGGCAATACCGGACGGCATGCTAGTGTATTACTGAATAGTCGAAAGTTCATATTGCATAAACATCTAAGGCATGATTGTCTTTTTGTGAAAAGGGGAAAAGCTACTTCATGTGTAAAGGTGTTTGCTTGAGACAGTATGCTAGCAGTATTTATGTACGGAAATGTGGATGACATTATGATTATATCATATGTTCATGTTGCCGACAGATGAGCATCACCTGATGGCAGGAAGTGCAAGAAAGGCGAGGGTTTCTCGCTGCTGACATCTGTGCTCTTCTTTAATAGCAGTTTCCACAATAAAAATATGTACTTTTATATTTATCCTTTAACACGTCTTCTTATTCTGAGATAATGGATCAGAATGTTTTATATTTATTTTCACATATAGTTAATGTTCTTTTAAAAATCTCTGAGAGCTCAATAAGGTCTTCTATTCGTGCTTCTCAGTTGTGCCAAAAAGTGTCTTTTAGTAAGGAATATCATGAGACTGAGCAAACTGACTGTCGTTAATGAACTATTCCTTAAAAAAAGAGACCACTTTCATTGAGAATATCTCGTAGTGATACACAACCTGACCCAAGGTCGCGTCAGTATCTTCCGCACAACAAATGCAACCAACGTACTGAGTCTCATTTATACATTGAATCAGAATTTGTGCAATTATTGAAGGGAAAAAAAGACGGTGATTATAGAAGTTGGACAAAAAACTTATTGTACATAAATCTTTTCGACATTTTTTCTTTTCTTTTCTTTTTACTAATAAAATAAAAACGAAGGAAAACAAATACCAACTAAAAAAAAATATTGTTGACACATCTGGGTTGGTAAACCAACCAGTAGATTTTCTCTTTTGGACAAGGTGAAAGAAAAATGTCTAACTTAATAGATCTCACACTATCTGCCACCTATCCAGACCCTATTGCATCACCACAGTTTTGTACCCCTATGCTTCATTTACAAGTACTTCAACGAAATGTGCTCCGATAAACTTACTACATTTGTACCTCCTCAGCAAAAATCTTCTCGACGCACTCAACCAGCAGCAAAGCATTCACTGCACTGCATAAATCCATAGATGTTTGAGTATTTCTTACTCTAATATCTTCTACCCTAGAACTGCTCGCTTTTGGAATTAATTCCCTTTCTCTTGCTTTTCCGACCTTATCAATATGCAAACATTTAATTATAATGTGAACACACATATTGCTGCTCAACATACCATTCAGGTTGCTCTGTAAACTTGGCCCCTATCATAGTGGCCCATTATGCTTCAGTTGCAATATCCCTTATTTAAAATGAGAAAAGTATATTTTTAATCTCTCTCTTCCCCGCCTCTTTCTATCTATCTCTCTCTGTCTGTCTCTCTCTCTCTCTCTCTCTCTCTCTCTCTCTGTTTCTCTCTGTCTCTGTCTCTGTCTCTGTCTGTCTGTCTGTCTGTCTGTCTGTCTCTCTCTCTCTCTCTCTTTCTGCACAGAAGAAGTCTATTATAGAATGCAAACATTCTAATTTACCCGGTCAGAAGCACAAGGTAAATGAATCGTTAATGTAACTATGTTCTTAATAAATAAATTAACAGTATTCGTTTTCACTGACGCCATAATTCGCGTCACCTCTTAATTTCAATATGTTCTCGAAACTCTAAACTAATACTTCAAGCTTCACAGTGGCACGTGTGCTCCGCTGGCCTTCCTCTAAAATAACTATACCTTCAAACTGCTTACTTTTATGCATCCCAAGGTCCTCTAATTTTCATACAAACGGCAAGAATTCGCGTTAGTTCGGGAAGGCATTGAAGATAAAATCAACTGCACGTCACCATCTTGTTTTGAGTTTTTCTGTTATTTATCAGCAAAGCACCACAAGACGCACAAACACGTGGGTGTTTCGAGGCAAGTGATTTTCGCCCTCATTACAATTTTCTATACATCAAAAAGAGTGCAAGATATTGCAACAAACATAAACTATTGATTTCTCTCTGACAATGTTTCAGAGCAACTGCCTTAACAGACCATTGCGTAAAAAGCTAAGAAATTCGAGCTTTCTATTGACACACATTGCAGAAAGATGGGTGAGAGAACAGAAACGGCGAGACTATGAATTTGCCTTTAAACCCAGATTAAATGCCTGGGTGTGGCACACTAATTGCTGCATATACAGGTAAATCTCTCTGTTGGCGGTAGTGTGCAAGACTTTCATGCATAATTTAGATGTTTGTTAAAAATGTATGGACCAATATATCGCTTAACCGAATTAGTTTACACTTTATGAAAACGTAAAACTGGTTTTCATCTGGACCCAGGATGTGATCATGACTCCAAAAATTCGACCTTTCAAACTATATGAGAAAAAATATATACTTTTAGTTCCAACTTCTTCGTTGGTAAATCCTTTACTAAGTCAATCAATCTCTTGTAAGCCCTATATATATATATATATATATATATATATATATATATATATATATATATATGTGTGTGTGTGTGTGTGTGTGTGTGTGTGTGTGTGTGTGTGTGTGTGTGTTCATACCTATGTAGGATTGCTGGATTACTAAGAACCTTTTAAAATAAGGGCATATATTTGTGTTACAGAAGATCAGAAACAACATCGGTACCGTCCGTTTTAAACCCAAACAAAGGGGACCAATATCTGGTCGCCTATGTCGAATATATGTGTGTGTGTGTGTGTGTGTTCATACCTATGTAGGATTGCTGGATTACTAAGAACCTTTTAAAATAAGGGCATATATTTGTGTTACAGAAGATCAGAAACAACATCGGTACCATCCGCTTTAAACCCAAACAAAGGGGACCAATATCTGGTCGCCTATGTCGAACTGTCTTAAGGCCCTGTTTACAGATATAAAGAGAGATTCCAAAATTCTGCAAATGATTAAATTTGAACATTTTGGTAGATGAATGTCGATCACGCATGATAAGAATAATAAAAATGCTATTTTCTTTTTTATTCTCTCAACAAACGTCACATTAAACACGAAATACTGAACAATTTCCATTGGCAAACATGTACAAAATAATCACCATATATACAAGTCTAATGAATGAGCTTTTAATACCAATTGCCTGACGAAATACAACGGATAGTTCATTGTATGAAAGGTGTTTTGGAGACGAAACCAATTATATTCCAAATGTAATCAACAACATATTAGATTAAAAAGTGGTCTTAAAACGTCGTTCGTTACAATGACGAATACGATACACCAATGACGATTCTACATTATAGAAAGTGAAGACTTCAGTTTCAATATATATATATATATATATATATATATATAGAGAGAGAGAGAGAGAGAGAGATTTTGCAACTTGACAGTTTAGTTGGGAGTACGTACGTCGACGGAGCACAAGTGCAAAAAGTTCGTTAGAGCACATTCCATTAAAGTACTTGTAAAACAGACACACGGATGCAACAGTGCGACGGTGAGACAGGGGTGGGAGCGTGATCGAGAGTACGGAACCTATTAAATTTAAAACTTTTTTGGATCCTATCTAAGAGTAAGAGATTAATGGTATATGCACCAACCTAGATGTGCCAACAATACTCCTTGCATGTGCGAATTGTGGTTGTGTGAAGATATAGGACACTTTCTAGTGCTGAGTAAGCACATCTTCTTTGCAGCAGCTTTTACAATGTCCTCAATGTATTTTTTCAAATTCATGTTGTCTGTGAATGTTAAATCGGGTGTTTGAACGGTAGGCTCCAAGGTGGTGTTATTTCTCACGACAATCGCTGATTCCCAACGACGTAAACGGTAACGGCGAAATAATATTGGGAATATTTACAAACTACAAGGTAATAAAAAAAAAGTTTCACATCATGTGTAACTTATATTTAGTTTCCAAAAAAATCTCCATCAGCATCCAACACCTTCCGTAAACTTGTCTTCAGCTGTTCTAATTCTCTTGCAGTAGAACCAGGCGGTTTTTAACACAAAGAAGGTGTAAGTCTGCTTTATTGGAGAATAATTTCCAACAAAGATGATTATCCAGGGAGTGAAAGAAGTTGTAATCAAATGTCACAAGATCAGGTTAATAAGGTGGGTGGCACAAAGTCTCCCACCCAAGTTGTTGAATGGTATTCATGACCACTCGCGCAAGATGCGGCCTGATGTTGTCATGAAGGAAAAGCACACCTTTGCGATTCACCTGTTATAACTCTTTCTAGGGCAATGTCTGTTGCACTCATTTCAATTGCTGCAAATATAGATGTCCAGTAAACTTTTGGCCTGTTTGTAGCAGTTCATAATGAGACACTTGACGACCTGATGCAGATATTAACGTTGTGAGACTCCAAGAAAGCAACCTGTCATTGACGTGTGTCAGAAACAGAGATTTACCATTAAATTCCTCCATGCAGAAAAAATTTTGCCGACCAACATACACCAGCGTTTATTGAACGTTTACTAAACCGATGCAGTTAATGTCAACACAGTTAGGAGACAAGTTCGTGGGTTACAAAGTGGCGACAGAAATGTGAGTGACAATACGCACTATGAACTTTTATGTTCGTCGCTGGCAAGACTACATTGAGAATGGTGATGACTAGGTAGAAAAGTAAATTCTGAAACACAAAAGATCATTCGTTTAAATAGTGCCACTCCCATCTTTGTAGCTTTTCAACCTTTTAGTTTTTTAGTTAAAAATTAGGAAGCCTAACTTTGTAAAGATCCTAATGTATATATATATATATGTGTGTGTGTGTGTGTGTGTGTGTGTACATTTCCCTACCAAACTACTCTGTCAATTTTCAGTCTACAGACTCGAGATTTGACATAAGGAGTATTGAGATGTTGGAACATCTTTTTAATCGGTTTTCGGCCAGAAATTTGGCTGTTAAGGGGTCAAAGTTCAACGATGTGACCTTTGAAATCTCTGCCAAACTCCTCCGACAATATTAGGTGTAAACACTTGAAATTTTTGAAGTAAGTTACTTGAACTTGGATCAAACTTTTTAATTTGATTTGAGCCGCAGAAATAAATAAAATTGAGGTCAATTTTATTTTAAATTTGATCTCTGGAGTCTCTACCAAATTACTCAGCCAATGTTGGGTCTAAACATTTGAAATTTTACATAAAAGGTATTCAGACGTGCGAAATTTTGGTTGTCAAGAAGTCAAGGTTAAAAGAGTTTACGTTTGAAGACTCTACCAAACTCCTCCGCCAATTTTGAGTCGAAACAATTGAAATTTTAGATGTAGGTTACCTGGCCATGAGTCAAACTTTTTAATATATATACATATGCACATAAAGTTATGAACAGTACATAGGACCCGAGCAAATCTGGTCCGAACTGCTAGTATATATATATATATATATATATATATATATATATATATATATATATATATGTGTGTGTGTGTGTGTGTGTGTGTGTGTGTGTGTGTGTGTGTGTCCAGATAAGGAAAAATTTTACGAAGATCAAACAAAAGTTTTCTCGCGTAAAATTTTAATAGAAATCTAACGGTATCAAAAGTTTTATATTATATTATTTTATTATAATATTTTGGGGTCTGCATACTCGCCGAACATCCGTAAACTGTACAACGACGTTTTACTTTATTTCTAACTTTGAAAACTTATAGAAATTTTTAAAATAATAAGAATAAAAACGATAATCTGGGATCTGTGGCTAGAAACAAGAGAAGATAGAGATATCATCTATTCCCTGACAACGCCGGGTGTGCCTGTTAGTAGGAGCTAAAAGGGGTAGCTTTTAATTCATGACGTATAAAGCTTTATAAGAATAAAGGGAATTACTACAATGCGCTTCTTTGTAAAAGATATTAAACATATCCATTACGAAGACTGAAATCTGTTCATATCTTGGAATTATTCTCACATTTGTGGTTGCTTCCATCCTGGAGTTGTTGAGTTGAAGACGAGAGGGGTGGTGGTGGTGGTGCATGTTAAAAATATGTTGTTTATCATTCAACCGTGCAAATAAACTGAGAAGAATCATATAATGCGAACCAAATATAAATGCCGACCCGAAAATACAAAAGTCAACAGATGGACTTTTGTAGGCTTTAATCTGTGGCTACACACAAATACATACATATATATATATATATATATATATATATATATATATATATATATATATATATATATGCTGTCAAGAATTGTAAGTGTCAACTGAATTAAAGGAATAAATTGAAAAATGGTCAAAATCATGAAATTTGGAATATGGACTTTTGTCATTCATTCATTGTATGCTCTGTAATTACATTGAGTTTCTTAAAGAAGGATTGGTATATATGAAAAGAGAAATATAAGTGACTAAAAATATTTCCATATATATATATATATATATATATATATAAATTTCTTTATTATTATACAAACATTATTGGTTACAGATATGCATACATATTTCAGTTGCAATTCCTTATGGAACATAATATCCTCAGTTCATGTATCGCCAGGGTCGGGGATAGAGAACTATTCACAAGCAATACATAAGTAAAGGTTGCTTACTTTCTGTTGTATGTTTTTTTCTGAGAATTCATGATCTGAGTGAAGCACCTGTTCAATTTGAAGAACGCGACAGGAAGAGATTCAGGTTTCGTATTAAATTCCGCACGTGTGTGTAACTAGTTATAACATAACGCGCCAGTAGAATGCGTCATTGACGTTCGGCTATATTATTCTGATGCAACACATTATTATATTATGATTATAAAAACTTCAATTGGTTCCAACTTGCCTCAGAAACCAATTGTACAAAGCTAAGTAAAATGTGGCGCCATGTTTGCATTAGTGTTACTTGTATTTGACTGATTAGGTGTCACAGATTCCTAAAGCTATATATATATATATATATATATATATATATATATATATATATATATATATATATAGCTCTTATTATTACTATAATGAAGCTTTTATGTCTGTAACTTCGTACGTAAAATAACACATGTCCTTATATTATGTACTGACACATTTAAATATAATAACCAAAGTTATTTTAAGCGCTATGTTTCCTTTAAATGGTATCCTCAATTTTAGTTACAACAGTGAATCAAAAATGTTGAAGTACTTCACATGTACTACTTTGAATTCTCTCCGGTGAATGTAGTAATCCGAAAAGTCCAAATACTACAAATTATCAAACCCGATCTAAAATATTCGGAAACATATTATCAAAACGGTGCAGACCCAAATTAATATGAAAATAGAAACGACTCCAACTATACAAAAAAAACAAAAAAAACTCGCAAGAATAAACAACGACTTCATATTCCTATCAACACCCAAGATGAGAACAATAGTCTTAATAATCCAAATAATAAATTATCAATCGTCATCTAAAAATTTCCAAAACATATTAAGTTGAATCTTGTATATCACGTGATTGAAGCAGTTCAACCCGTAACTACTGCGCGTCATGTTAGTATCATGTTATTTGTTGTGCATTGAAATTCGCACAGATGAACGTGTAATGCTTTATGAGTTTCAGCTACGGTATTCATGCATTAGAAGCAACTATAAATATTTTCTGTGCGAAAGGCGCACGCAGTTGATAGCATGGCAGTAACAAGATTACGTTCGAATTTCAAAACCCTCAAAGGGTCAGGCAGGATTACAATCAATTCTGACGCAATACTTCAAGCCATACAGTCAAATCGAGGAATATCGGAAGAACTCGGCATCTCACGGTGATGTGTGTTGCATCACAAAGCCTCGGGAAAAAAGCACCAGGAGCTCTATTACTAAACTAATGACTCCCGATGTTTGTAGATACAGTCCTATATATATAACATTTTTTCAAATAAATCCTCACTGGATATTTATAGAATCAGATTGATAGATGGGGACATAGTAAGACAGATAAACACTCTTAAGTAATTCATAAATGGATTTGGACTTATTGCATGTGCACTTGCATGAGAGTGAGAGAGAGAGAGAGAGGGAGGAAGGACAGAGGCAGAGAGAGAGAGAGAGAGAGAGTAGTGCGTAATTCTATCAAAGAAGAGGAGGTAGATAGGAAAAATGAGTCTGGCTTCTGAAAATGATCCAGAAGCAACACAATCAAATTGGTATGGATCAGCAACTTTCGATATTAAAACAGGCTCGATTCTGTTTTGTTAAGAGTTGTTTCTCAAATATCATTAGGTAATGACGGGTTGCCAACATTGAATAGAGGTTGCCAACATCGAAAATTTAAGTGTAGCTATGGAATCGATAAGATTCGAACACGGAACAATCTGCGTCGACATCGTTACTGCCAATTTACTCCACTCACAAAGACATATGAATGTATCTGACACAATATCACAGGTTATGTTTGGCGTACTGTTTTTTTTTTCTTTATCTTGAAAGGGTACAAGTCTAGTGGGGAATGCTTAATTCTCATCTGTGCAACCCCTTTCGCATAGAAGAGATCTGCCTACTCTATCGATATACTCATGGTAGGTTCTCGACTGAGCTCCAATCCCTACTCCCTCCCCTGTAATACATTCACAGCATAAACACGCTTGCCTACCACTATACAGCAGAGAACTTTCTGTTCTATCTCTCCGTATAACAAAAGCCAATAACAACTTTCACGAACAAAGTTTATTTAATAGAGCGTCTTGTCTACTGGACAAAATACCAAAAAGTTCCTTCTCAGCTAACTTCAACATTGCCGTCTTCAAATCTAATGCAAACAAATACTTATTAAGCCGTCCTATTAGATGATTAATTCCTCTTAAAAACTCTTCTGCCTATTCTACGGTTGTTTCTAATCCTTGTGCGGTGGCACTCAACGTCCAAACGACGATCCCTTTAACTTTAATCTTCGACTGGAAACCGGGCCTTGATAAACGGTGATCCATTAACAACAAAAATAAATAAATAAATAATCCCGAATTCAGCGCGAGACGTTCCATTTCGAAGGGCTTGGGGCATTCCAGTGCTGTGTATTGAAGGAATATGCTACCCACTATAGGTGAAGCAGTAAATCCACAATTGTTTCAAAGTGAGGAAAAAATGGCAAAAGGCGGCAATACTCATAGCGAGGATTTAATGGGATTGGGTTGATTAGGGTAACTCTAAGGTCAAAGTTCAAAGTAATATCGAGGTCAAACGGAAAGGAATTCGGTAAATACTGAAATGGGAAAACAAACTAAACAGAAACCGAGCGCTTAGAGTCAAGCTTGACAGCCATCTTGATGTAGATGGCTAAGATTTTAACACGGAGATTAACATAGACCGGTGGGGAAAGCTATTACGAGTCAACTTATAAACATAGCAAAACTTTAGATCGAAAAGTCTGACAGAAAAAACTACAGAAAAATCTTCTTTTTTTTTAATCTCCTTTTGCTACGAAATAGCTTAATTTAAAACACTAGCACGCCGTCTGACGTTGCCTGGTCGTAAAAAATACGCTTAAATATGATATTTAAAATTATGTGGATTTCGTATTTATTATTATATGCACAATTCTCTATTGATTATAATATTGTAACTATATATAGTGGCGATTTCGAAAGTTTAAAAAATATGACTTGAGTGCCATTAGCTTTAATCAGAATCAAAACACTTAGCGCTCCAGCGTTATTCGTTATTATATTAGAAACCAACAAATGGATATCAAAAGTTTAAAAATTAACTGACTTATGAATTTAGATCTGCGCATCTGTATAGTATAGTCGACTTAAACCTGCCAAGTTCCCCTATATCGTAAGTTTAAAGTCTGTAGACCTAAAATTGACATAGTAGTTTGGTAGATACCGTTCTGCACACACACAGCAGACAAGGTGAAATTTATATATTGAGAGAGAGAGAGAGAGAGAGAGAGAGAGAGAGAGAGAGATAAGATATCTAAAATTCAATCACAGTTTCATGCCATACTGTGCCAATAAATGGAGTGAAAAATCTACTCAAAGTTTGGTTTTATTGTTTTGTTTTACGGTATGCCAATCCTCTGGAATCATTTAAGCATCGCATGCATTCATTCTGGTAAAATAATGTATGCTTTAAAACTTGTATAGATTAATTCGTTCTTAAACATTTAGGTTTAAATATTCTGAAAGCGATAGATTATATCAGAGCGAACCATGACAAGTACGCTTGCTCCAAAAATATATCATAAAATATACTCAAAATCAATTACTCTTTAAATGCTGGCCATGGACGAAAGTGGCCGGATACTTCTTACTTTGCGATATTTATGCCAACCTTAGCTTTTCACCATCTAACTTAAAAATAAAATTCTTTAAATCCTCTATGAACTATAAATTTCCTATACTGCAAGATTTTTCCAGCATCAATCTCTTCATAATCCCTTTAGAAGTATACATCTATACGATCTGAATATTGCAAGTTCCACGGATGAACCACTGATTCTAATTTTACCACGTTTCAACCAATTTCACAGATTGGATCTTGTTACTGTCTAAATACATCTTCATATCTCAATGTGAATATTCTTTATATATATATATATATATATATATATATATATATATATATATATATATATATATATATATATATATATAATTTAAAGGAGATTAGAACAATAGTCTAAAGAGCTGAGTGTATTTTAATGTAACAGTGAAATTACTAGTTTAATTAAAATACAGGAAATAGAAAGTGCTCGTTGTAATTTAGATATATAATAAGCTCGATAGTTAAATGTCCTAGAGCTAATTCAATATTAAGTAATGTGATTTATAATTTAAAATTTAAAAATCAAATTTTAATTAAATTAAAAATCCGTTTCATAAGAAGGAACAACAACAAAATCAATTATCTGTACGATCGTTTCGGAAAACAATGCTTTTTATTGTGGTATACATCAAGTTATGTAGAATAATTATATATAGTTTTTTTGGTAAGCAAGGTCTCCTCATCAGCAAATTTTGGAGGGTTTTTATTGAATTTAAAAGACACCATAAATAAACCTAGCATTTAAAGTAAGGCAGATGAATCTGAAAAATTGAAATGAAAGGTCTGGATTTAAAATTTATAAGAAAATTAATATGGGTTAGAGATAGAAATAAGTAGAGAAAAATATATATTTTTGAATTTACATAATAAATTTGCTTTAAAAATATAGAGATATTTACCTTTTAATTTTTCTTTTTTTGAAATCAGGAACTGTGGTTAAAGTGGTCATTTAGATGTTTGCTATAGCTTTTTATCTTATTGAATGATGAATTTTAAAAAGGGGGACGCTCGTGCAATAAATTGTTTCTGTTAGCGTATTTTTGATTTAAAGACGCTACGGTTTATATATAGAGAATATTGTTACTACATTTTTTAAGGGGAGATAATTGTCATGCTTTCTTGACTTTATTTATTATTTATTTGACGTGTGTAAGGGAGGTAATTAGTCTAACTTAATTTATTAAAAAAAAAATAATAATAATAATTGTAATCTATTTTTACTAATAAGTAATTTTTAATGATTTAAGGTGGTTTATATTTATTAAATTTAAACCAACGTTTATGACTACATGTCATAAGCTCCTGTCTTGAATTTAATAGTTTGGTTGTACTTTTTATATCTTCATATTTTAAAATTTTTAGGGTCTCTTTTGTACATAGTGCACAAAATTTATCTCCTGGTTTATATGATTTGCAAGTCTCAATTATTTGCCATTTTAAGTTGAAAGAAATATTGCTGTTTTTTAGTTGCCAAATATAGTTGGATAGAGTAGTTTGGTTTGACAGAGAGTTATTTTTAAAAGAATGTTTGTGCGTTGAAATTCTATGTTTTATTAGGCCAGATGTGGAACCAAAATATATTACCTCTTGCTTGTTGTGATTATTTTCCGTTAGGTCTATTGTTGGGTTATTATATGGTGGATTGATTAGTAATTGATCGGCAGATTGGTTTAAGTTGGTGTTATTATTTAATCTGGTAGTTGAGTTATGGCTGTTAATAGGTTCATGTAGGTTTGGAGTTTTTGATACTGTGCAGCTATAGATAACATTTTTAATTTTACATGAGCCTTGTAGGGGACATTTATTTTTTCTTCTACAGTTACAGTCCGATGTATTTTGTATAGTTGTATTTTGTAGTTTATTAATTTTCTTATTATTAGAGCTAATTATTTTCTGATGAAGGTTAGGCATAGTAGAGTAAGAGACTTTAATTGTGTTCTTATTGAAAATTTTATTA
>NC_136488.1:48870477-48917977 GCF_053919585.1 Euprymna scolopes
AATTGTGCCAACAATATAACAGGTGCTCTTTAATATCGTTTACGTATGTTTGTTTGTTTGTTTATTTTTTTTTTATTGTATTAACCGATAAAATCATTGCTTGATGACGCTTCATCTAAAACGGCGTCCCTTTTGCAGTAATCGTGGCATCCTTGTCTTTCTTATCGTCTATGTCACATCACCATCATCATCTGATGTGCAAATGAAATAATGAAATGGTGGATTTCCCCAAACAAGCAAAGTTGGCACTAACCTGAGAACGCTTTTCCGAAAAAATCAAGTAATCTGTGTTACCGATGAGTCCTTTCGCCAACCAATCAGTGACGCCATTCACGTAGTTAAGCGAAATATAAGCGAGTGAAATTGCTTCTTCATCGGGTTTTTATTTTTCTTCTTCGTATATCGCTTTGGCGTGATGGCAACTTTCTTTCGTAAACTCCCGTAAACTTTCGTGATTTCGGCCATTTTGTTATTTTCGTTTTGTCGTGTGTTCGTTCATAATTATCTTTTGTAAGACCTTGTTTGTGCTTCCGCTGAGCATGCTATTTTCGTTCAACGAGCTTGTTGTTTCTGGTGGTCCTTTTTGTCCGTTTCTAAAGATCTAACGGGTCCCTGGCTAGTTCTCGTTTTTTTTTTTTAATGAACCCAACACTCAAAATGATTATATCCGCATACTCTCGTTCAATATTTATTTAATTTCAATCTTTTCAAAGGTATATCCTGAGTTTAAGGCCTGTCCGCGACTTAATAGCAACTGAAGTTGTTATTAACTTAGTAGTTAATAACTTGGTTAATAACTTAGTTATTAATTTAGTAGTTAATAACAACTTCGTTGAGAAAAGCGTAAAATACGTGCAATGGGAGACAAGAGTCCTAGAGTGGATGAAACGCGTAATATTCAGTGTAGCTTAATCGCCATATATATTTTATAACTTACTAACTAGCTCTACCTACGTATTGAGCACTTTTGAAGTAAATACTTAAAGTTTACGCATAAATTCATACTTTCGTACATTAATTTTAGGTGAGTAAATGAAGTAGTTATATATATATATATATATATATTTATTTATTTTATTGTTCTAGTAGAATTTTTTCGCTATAATCAACATTTCTTATTCATTTCTGAGGTATGGTTCTGATTTTGTTCTTTAGTCCTGATATTCCATGAGTTATGTTTCTGACAAAGAAGAAACCGTATTTTCCGTGTCAGAGTCAATTCCATCTAACATTTATCGTTGACAAGTTTTTACCTCGAAGTAGTAGTTTTCTAGCTCCTTACATCAAATGGCTTTGTGCCTTATCTGGAGTGTGTGTGTAAGAGAGAAAGAGCGAGAGAGAGAGAGAGAGAGATAGAGAGAGAGATAGAGAGAGAGAGAGAGAGATTTACAGAATTTTTTGATCACATGGTTCCAATTGTTTCGCAAATAACTGAAACTTGGTGAAAATATATGGGTTATTCGCGAAATCATTGGTGATCTAAACTTCTGCGAGATTTATAAATAACTATTACGCTCTTCTGACAGTCTATATGAATTCTTTCTTCCTAAGAGAACCAACAAAAATACACATATAATTCAGGTAAGATTTTGTTCATAGGGGATAATTACATACAGGTTAACTTGCTTATTTAGTATAAAAATGAGCAGCTCAACTTTTGCCTTCATACCAAAAAAAGTGACCCGAGAAAGTTCAGCTGCTTTCCAGCTAGAGTTTTAAGGCATCTGGAAATATGTATTTAAAATGTTATTAAAATTTATAATATATACATAAAGTATGTATCTATATCTATATCTGTCGATCTATTTATCTATCTATCTATCTATCTATATATATATATATATATATATATATATATATACATATATATATATATACACATATATATATGTATATATATATACAATTATTATATATACATATATATACATATATAAATATATATACGTACATATATATATATATATATATATATATATATATATATGCATGTGTTGTTTGTATTATATATGAAGTTATACAGAATTGTAAATGTTTGCATTTTTGCATTTGATTAGGTAAATAAAAATAATTATTAACATTTATAATTATTTATATAAATGCTCCCTATCTTGCGTTATGAATATTGAGGAGTCAAATGACAACTATATACTAGCGTATAAAGCAATGGTCTTTGTGCAAAGAAATGTAGCTTAGGCGTTTCCACAATGTTTGATCATTGTAATTTCACATGCCCATCTCAACAGCAGCCAAATAGTGTAATGGTAAGAAGTGTCGACTATGGCCTACGCGGTCGAGTTTCTAATCTTTGCTAGTCTAGCCGATCTGAAAAGCTGTGATACAGCGAAATAGTATATAATATTTATATATTATTAGTATTACATGGATTAGTAATACTAATACTACGCTGATGAGAGGTACTTTGAAATACGCGTGTACGTAGATTACTGTTTAAAAAATAATAAAAATAAATAAAATATATACGTCCAAATAAATTATGGGCGACTTTCTAAGTAAATAAAAAATGAGCTTTGAGGCGAAGCCATTATTTAACCGTATTTATCGTTAAAAAAAACCGACAACAAATATATATATATATATATATATATATATATATATATATATATATACACACACACAAGTGCGTGTTAATAAAAAAAATAGAAGTTAATCCAAAAAGGAACATTATCAAGAGCATGAATCAGGATAAAGTTCTTGTAAGTAATGGAAAAGGGTACCAACATGTTTGCTTATAAGAGGAGGTAAGGGTAAGGTGGTTAAGGAGTCATCTGGGACTGGGAGCTAACAGGAATTTTTTTCTCGTTATTTTTTTAATCGTCTTGAATGTCGACACAAAGAGACGAAATCTAAACTATCCCGCCCTTTCATTTTTTTTTTCCTAAATACGAACAAGAAGTTGTGTGTCATGCGGCAAAATAGCGACCCTTGAAATGGCCCCTAATAAATTAGAAACGAAATTCGGGCAGGAATTCAATTTTGTGGGATGAGGGAAAAGCGTCCAACTTTTCTGACGGATATATTTTTTATTGAAACATAAAACATAAAACCGGAAAAACAAATATTATTATACTAAATTATGAAGAAGCTGAGAATAGATATATAAAAAAATAGATAGATATAGAGATTGAAAATAGATAAATATGAAGATAGATAGATAGATAGATAGATATAAAGAAATTAAGGATAAATAGATAGAAAGATAGGTACTAGATATAAAGAAATAGAAAGATACATAGATGGGTAACATGGATAAAATTCGTTTTCTTGGGGGGAATCATCTCTATTGAATATCCTAGAACTTTTACTGATAACTACCCTTTAATAAAGATACGGAAGGATCAGAACGTACTCGGGTAAAAAGCGATTATGACTGTTACATTGGTCAGTTCTTGTCAGAAACTCATTAAGAAACACGAAATGATCAAAACTAACGGATGTAGGCAGAAATTGTCTAATATATGTTTTCATTTAATTTCAAGTAAACAGTTTACATAATTACAAGAACAATGCCCTGTTTCGGTCAAGTGATATCATCAGATAACCTAAACTTCCGCTTTACACACACACACACACACTCACACACACACACACACACACACACACACACACACACACATATATATATATATATATATATATATATAATTTTTTACTATAATAATTATTAAATAGTGTGTCATCCTTCTGGGAATCATCAGAACAGGGTGGCACGATTACTGCCGATTACGATGTATATACAGTTGTGCCCGATATTATTCATACCCCTCCTTGAAAATTGAGTTTATTAGGTGTAACTTTGTTAGAATTTATTGTTTACGTCCATATTGATACATATTCTTAATAAACCTCTTCTGATCATTTTCGTCATTTTAAAATCTCGGGATACTTGTAATAAAAGAAATATACAGCTATTTATAAAATCTGCAATGTTCAAAAATAATCATACCCCCTTATTTTTTCAGTATTAATCGAGTTTCTGACTGTTTGTTTCCTGTTTGATTCTTATTTTGAATGCTTTTATACAACCTTTGATTAATTTCATTTCGTTTTTTGCATTTTTCAGAAATTAAAATGATATCAACTTAAAACCAATAAAAGAATAAAAATTATTAGAATGGGGAAGAAAAAAGAGCTAAGTAATGATCTTAGGACTAAAATTGCGAATTCACATAAGGATGGTTTAGGTTAAAAGTCAATTTCCAAGAAATTTGAGGTCCCTACAGCAACAGTACAGAGCATCATCAAAAAATTCCAGAGCCACCACACAACAAACAACTTGATTGGTAGAGGAAGGAAAAGGAAACTGTCTGCTAGAGCCACCAGGAATATTGAAAGAAGTGTTAATGCAAATCCAACCACCACTACTAAGGACATTTTAGAAAATCTGGAGTCTTCTGGCATAAAAATATCAAGGCAAACATTGCAAAGGACTCTGCATGAAAATGGTCTGAAAGGAAGAAGACCAAGAAGGACTCTATTGCACACCGGAAAACACCTTGCAGCACGTCTAAAGTTTACTAGGAACCATGTGAATTCTCCAGAGTCCGTTTTCTCAAGTATTTTGTGGACTCACGAAACAAAAATTGAATTGTTTGGCCATATGGATGCTTCTTACGTTTGGAGGAAGAAAGGAGAAGCTTACAACCCAAAGAACACCATACCCACGGTGAAACATGGTGGTGGTAGCCTAATGTTTTGGGGCTCCTTTTCGGCTAGTGGTGCAGGTAGTTTGGTCAAGATAGATGGAACCATGAAGAAGGAGCAATATTTGGAGATACTCCAGAAAAACATTAGACAGGATGCGGAGAAGCTCCATTTAGGACCAAACTGGGTCCTTCAACAGGATAATGATCCAAAACATACTGCCAAAATAGTCAAGAAATGGTTTGAGGATAATCAAATTAATGTTTTGGAATGGCTTAGCCAGAGTCCCGACCTGAACCCTATCGAAAACCTCTGGCACATATTGAAAACTGAGGTTAAAAAGCGGAAACTTAGAAATTTGAGGGATTTGGAGAACTACTGCATTGAAGAATGGTCAAAAATCAGTGTTGATGCTTGTAAAAACCTTGTTGATAAATATCCAAAACGGTTACAGGCAGTTATTAAGAATAAAGGGCATGCTATTGACTATTAGTAAGAGAGGTATGAATAATTTTGAACTAGTGCCATTATTGTTTTTCTTTGTATAATGTTTCAAACTTGCATAATTTATTTATTTGTTGAGTTTAAATTAAATGCTTATGCTTGATTTATTGTTTGAAATCCCTTTAATATTGTCTACCTTCTGGTTTGAGCAATAATCTTATAGAAATCTCAAAGATCCGAGGGGTATGAATAATATCGGGCACAAGTGTATATATATATATATATATATATATATATACTAGCAAAGATACCCGTGCTTCGCACGGAGCTTTGTTGCGCACTCGGGTACCAAAATCTGTGGGCACCTTTCCAGTAAGTTGATGTTGTAAGAGCAACGATTGCATAAGGTGATTAACATTTTAACTACCTCTTGTAGTGACTGAAATTCAATCAGGAACTTCACAAAACATTTTCATCAAAAAGGAAGGTTACTTGATGTTACATAGTAAATTTTTCATTGAAGTCATTTTCAACTCTTGCTTAAATTTTATCTTGCACATTCAATACTAAAAACTTACCACAATCAGATCATGTCAGTTTTTCCTCATATCCATTTCTCGAACTTTTCACTAAAGAGCCTCAGGGTAAACTACATTTCTTCTGCTTTGATTTGGAGCCAGAATGTAGAGTTTTTCTGAACTTCCTGTCTGGCTGATGGAGACGTAGAACATACCGTGACTGAAGCAGTCTGATGTCAAGTCTACGCCAATGGTGTTAAATGTCTGACCTTGGCTTTTGTTTATGCTCATTGCAAAACACACCTTCACAGGAAATTGGAGTCTCCGGAATTTAAATGGAAGTACTGAGTCCGATGGAACTAAGGGGATCCTTGGCAGTAGAACGGTTTCGCCTTTGTAGGGACCACAGGAAATGGTGGCCTCAAGTACATTGGTGTGCAATCTGGTGATAACACATCTGGTTCCGTTTGTTATTTTTGGCGGTTCCAAGGATCGAAGAATCATGATTGGCGATCCAATTTTGAGATTTAAAATGTGTGGAGGCATTCCAGATATCTCCAAAGAGTTTAAAAACTCCACAGGGTAGTGAACAGCTTCATATTCATTAGTAGCTGAATCAACTGACTTGTATTGCTTTGTGTCTCCTGGAAATTCATCCATTATTGAATTGTTCAAATGATTCACATTGCTGTTTAATGGCGAAATAATAGCCCTCTCAGCAAGCCAATCCGGTGATTTTCCATTGTTTTGCAGGTCTGGGTACACTTTGTCTTTCAGTTGCTTCTTATTACCGACACATTTACCAAGCGCAGTTGGAATCTTAATTGTGTCAGGTGAAGAAGTGATAGGAAACTGACCATTACCGATTTGGAGAAGCAATTTTGAGAAGTCTGCTGCAGCTGTGTTATCAGAGATATAGGCTCTCATATTAGTAGTCAGTCTCTTCACTATAACGTGCCTCCAGAGATAGGATTGTTTCAAACTTGCATTGACAATGTTAGCCCTTGTGCCATTTTTAACCACTGGGAGGATTTGACGGAAATCACCGCAAAATAAGGTTGGAATGCCACCCATGGGATTCTTGTTTCCTGTGATGTCTTGCAGTGTTCGGTCAATTGCTTCATAAGCACTCTTGTGCGTCATTGGGGCTTCGTCTACAATGATTGCAGAGGTGTCTCTAATTACATTTGCCAAGGCTGAGTTACCAGTAATTTTGCAAACTGGCTGATCCATTCGATGAGTATCCAAGGGTACTTTAAAAGTGCTGTGAAGAGTGCGGCCACCTTGTAGTAGAGTAGCAGCAATGCCACTGAATGCTGTTGCAAGCACAATCTTTCTCATGGATCTAATCTTTGCAAGGATCAAATTGATTACAAAAGTCTTGCCCGTACCACCTGGAGCATCAAGAAACATCATGTTTTTGTTGATTTCACCTTGTGCTTCCAACATTGCCATGAATGAATTGTAAACTTCTCTTTGAGAATCGGTCAGTTTTTCTTGCATATTTTCTGCTTGTAGGGAAGTTCTTCAAGATTATAAGTAACTTCACGTTGATACTCTCTCGCGAGTCTTTCATCTCTCCCTTGCATTGGTGCAGGTAATCCATAGCTTGCCATGGTTGACCGCACATAAGGAGAACTTTTTCTTCAATTAGACAAAGAGTTTTATTGTAGATGTCCTCATTAAAATCTGCTTCTGGATTGTTAACTTCTTGCCTGTATCTGTGAAGAATGTCTTCAGATATTACATCACGAAAAGCCATCCAGATCTCAAGAGGATTTCTTGGCTCACAGGCTGTTAAAATTATCACAAATAGGCTTCGCAAATTTGAAGGTGATTGAGTGGCACTTGCCTCTCCTACTGCTTGATGCAAGTGATGGTCATTTTCTAGAAGGCCTCGAGCAAGGCACGCTGCTCTGTATGTTTCAAACACCTGACCATTGTATGCTCGCAAATTTTGAAATGAAGTTGGACCAGCAACCTCATTGAGCAACAGGCGTAAGAAATAACACTCCCCTGCTTTTGGACTAATCGTGTAGATTCTCCCAATGCATGGTGCCTTCCATACATCATCATTTTCAGTACCTTCAACTTGTACCCCACGCATTCTTCTCATCCATTTCTTTGTCGATTTGTTCCAAGTGTAAAACTCAGGGACTTCTACGTATTTGAGACCCCTTGCAAAGTCATCCTCATGGCAGAGTTGAAAAAATGCTGTCAAAGTTGTGGCAGGCGGTGGACCTTGGGCTCGTTCCAGAGCAGTATCAGCTGAGAACATGACACGCTGCCCATTTTCAAGATGAACAGAAAGTTGTACAATTGGGGGGAAATGTTCATGGATGGGATGTTCCAATATCCTCCAGGCTGCCTCTGAACTGCCGACATACCTTGCATTCTGGAACTGCTGGATCTCATCCACAATGTGACTTTGTACTTGGCCTTGTTGGTTAGCTGCTCCATCAGTTCTTTGTAGTTCAAACACTGCTTGATCACATCCTTTATTCACGTATTTGAGGACATATTTGATGCTTTGGATCGAGCTGCAAATTTCTACGTTAATGTGAGCGTTGAACTGCTGAAGGAGGACCTTGTTGTACGGAACAATCCACTGGTTTGTTATTTCTTGATTAACATACCGACCATTTCTCTTCATCCTTATTGTACCAGTCTGGCCTCCATCTTCTGGTTTTCTTCGCCTGTACTTGGGGTAAGAGTCTTGGCCTTGCTTGGTACACTGAAGAAATTCTTTTGGGTATTTTTTGGAACATTTGTTGTCAATCATACATGGACAATTTGGATTAAATGGTCCACAAGGTCCATGCACCATATGTGCCATCACTTTAGCATGAAGATCAGGATCTTCCTCTTTGTCAGGGATCTCTGCAGATATGCAGAGATCCATTTTTTCTGGTAGAAGTTTGTCCTCTGGGGCCTGCCAGGTGAGGATGTGTGCATGCGGCAGTCCTCTTTTTTGATATTCAATACTGTACAGGAAAGCCCTCAACCTGCCAAATCCTCCCTTTTTAATAAATTCAAGTAACTTTTTTAGCTTCTGCCTGAAAACCCTGGCAACAATATCTGGACGATCCTGAGGGTCTTGCCCTTGAAGACAATTTTCTGTAATTTCTGTCCACTTTGGATTTGTTGTGAACATGATGAAGAGGTCGGCTCGGCCCATTCGCCGAACATATGCCATGGCATCACTTTGACGCTCAAACATGTATCGAGGGCCTCCTGTATAAGTTGCCGGAAGTACAACTCGTTGACCAAACTGTTCTGGATTCCCATCCTCCCTAAGAATTGAATCTCTCAAGTTGCTATAATTGTCAGCTCTCAGGGTCTGTTGCTCACGCCTCAGGAACTGTAAACGTTCTGTTTCAATCTTGCAGTACACATCCACCAGCCATTGTTGAAATAGCCTTCGGTACCAGAGAAAATAGTTTCCAGGCCGAGTCATTAAATGGTACGAATAAAATTGCTGTTGGGTAACTTTTCGCCCATTGGATGCCTTCATGTAGATGTTGTAAGATGGAGAACCATAGGGGTACATTAACGGGTACATTAAAGTATCGTAGAGGGGATGTAGTTCGGAGATCCATTTTAATGTATCATTTCTAAAACGCAAGACAATATCCCGGTTAGCTGTTGGTTCATTCTCCATTAATATTCCAATCTCATACGTTGTTGTTGGAGCATTGAATCGCCGTGGATGCTCTTCTTGCGGCCTTCGGTCTTCCCTTATGACAACTTTATGTTCTACCAAGTGTTCTTCTTCAATCCTCTCCTTTGTTGTTTTCAGCTGACAAATAAAGCTGTTGTTCTCATGTAAAAATTCAGTCAGACTTTGGAGAATGTCTCTATTGAGTCTACTGTCACGTCCCCGATTATGTAGTTCCTCTTCCAGACTATCCAAGAAGTAGACTTGAATAAACTTTGCTGTTTCATCTTCAGGTGGTAAAAGACTCCCAATCTGGTGGCAAACCTGGCCTCGAATTCTAAAAGAAGGATTCCACCCATGTACTGCCGCAATTTTGTGACCAAATGATGTCATTGCAAAACAATTGTTATAACTGCGTAGATTTTGCAGAAAATCTTTAGAGATGGGACCATTGCCGGAGAGCAAATCTTGAAGCAACTGAGGCAGTGGTGGAAAGCTATCAAGCACAACTTTGCCAGAAGAACAACAACAACCAGGGGTTTCTCCTTTAAATTTTACAGCTGAGCAATGTTGACATACTTTGCCCATTTTTCCTATATCAGCTGTAGTGAGAGAGTCATTTTTGTTGTAGAGCAATCCTTTTCTATTGCAGTGTTCTATTTCATGGTGTCTCAAAGCAGTCATTCGTTGTCTAGCTACCTCGTTTTCTGTCAATTGCTGGGGCAAAGTCATACTCTCTCTCCATGCAGCCTCTCGTTGTTGCCTTTGGTATAGGCGAAAGCTTCGTTGGGTTTCCGATTCATTCTGATGTCGTTGAGCCACTCTCAACTCACCTTGTGTACGTCTACTTACCTCATATAATTCATTCGATCGTAATATTGCTTCTCTTTCCAGTGCATATCTTTGCCTTTCTTGAATTTCATCTTGTGATGAATTTAACCGCCTTACAGCATGTCTAGTTCTGTCAGCTTCACGTTGGGTTTCTCTTTCCAAATCTGACAGTCTTGCTCTCCTTTCTCTTTGACGTATCCTGTTAAGTTCTAGACGTCTTTCTCTATCTGAATTGTTTTCATTGGAGCGAATTGCAGCAACTCTTAGTCTATTAGCTTCCAATCTTTCCATTCTTTCTTCCTCACTTTCGTTTCTACTTCGTTTGAGTGGCATAATTTCGGTTTTAAACGGAATTGTTTAACGATATTAATGATTGTAAATTAATTAAGCGTAAAGGAAATGTATACTAACTGAAATGGACGAACTATAAATAATATTTCTGAATAGTACAATTATAAACAATTATATTGTACCTATTTACTATGCCTCCCCACGGGACAGAGTTAGACACCAGGGTCGTTTTTTAACGTGGAGAAAAGGTACAAAAATAAAAATTGTCTCAGTCGTGAAGGATTTCTCCTCCACCGAAAGAGAACAAGAAAATGAAGTGCAGCATCTGAAGAACAGATACTACACTTTGATCTTGACCAAAAGGAATGAATAAAAGCGACCTACGTGTGACTCATTACTTCCGGGTGTAAACGTCACAGTCTAAAAGTAATAATTAAAAAAAAAAGTAAATGTAAAATAAATGTAATACCAACTTAGGTTAACTAAGTAAACAGTACAATTAAAACAGTTCTATTAAAACAAATAATTACTAAGATCTAGGTAATTGTTAGTCTCATTGTTATGGTTTTAAAGAAAAAAATGTGTAAAAAAAAGTTCTGCTTTTGTGAGTACGTGTATTTCTTTTAAATTACATAACCTTTTTATTTTATTATTTATATCTCTTTTAAATTTATATATTTTGTTAGTAAACTGGAAGAAATTCAGTTGAATAAAACCTTGTTCGTGTTCTTTACGTTAAACTCATATTTTTATAAAAGGTTCATCCGGTTTAAAGAAAGCACTAAGTTTAAATAAGACTGGAAATAACTAATTCAATATATAAATAGAAAAATGAAATAAATATAAGCTTTAAGTCTTAAGATAGTAATAATCAAAATGTAATAAATTATTTGTAGTTCAAATCTATGATAAGACAGGCTTTCGAAATAGGCTCGACCAGAAAGATTAAATTGGAACGAAATTATAATCTCCGTGCCATTTTCAAAACAACCCCACAAAAGTAACGATATCCTGCAGTTGGTTGACAATGGTTGTAAGAAAAATGTAAAAGAAAATGCGCTTATCTGTTTATTTTGACCTGTTTTATTTAATTAAAAAAAAATTGGCTATAACTGGAAGAGAGCGTTATGTTTTGGGGGTTGTTTAAAAAATAGAATGGAAATAAAGTTAGTTCCGTTTTAATTGTGTTTAATTGCGGCAAGCGCTAACAAAATCGAAAAATCACTGTTTACATTCGAAATGTTAACTTTTATAGGTTTACAGGTTTGCTGACAAGGCTGGGGGTGTTTAATACAATTATTTTACTAAATTGATTTTTTTCATTTAAAAATAAAATTATTTATTTTTTAATAAAGTTTTATTTTAAAATATTTGTTTTTGTTTATTTATATAAAATTACGATAGTTGAATTGTATTCTTTCAATTATATTGGCAAGTAAAATATAAAAGATTAAAACGGAACGAAATTGAAATTTCCATTACATTTTCAATACAATCCCAAAACATAAAGCTTTGCTCGCCAATGAATTGTTTTGATAATATACGTAAAGTGAAATAAATCGAATATAAAATTAAATGAAAATATATTAAATAATTAAATGTTAAATAGATTTTGTAAATAGTACAGTTGAAATGATTAGAATATTTCCAATATGTAATAAGGTCGAGGTAATTAGTTAAAGAGATTTAATATAATGTGATATGCAAATGAGCATAAGTCATTCGATATGGGGGTGGTTTGTAGACTAGTATATAAAGAAATTAGGCATAGATTCTTATGTCTCCTATAACAGAAACATCCTAAAATGGGTTCTAATGTTTCTCTACCAGGAGAGATCTACCCTCTTACCTCCTTTATATTTCGTTGATGATGGAGAGCTGTACACACAGACAGAAACACACGAACCCTATTACTTTATAAAAATATATATATATATATATATATATATATATATATATATATATATATTAGTGTTTGAACGATTAATCGGATTCGGAAACGAGAATCGGAAAATCAGAACTTTTGGGGGTATCGGAATCGGTATTAGAATCAGAAAAATTTGGACCTATTTTCCGATGTCAAAAACCATTTCTTTTAATTATCTTTTTTATTTTATTTTGGTTTAAGAAAAATCTTCCACTGCTTGTATTAATAATAAAATAACAGATATTTATTGATTTAAAATTCCAGTAAAACTAAAAATCTATACGCACATTTAACATGTGTTTTTACAGTTGTAGGAACAAAATAACCATTTTATATTTAAATATTTAGAGATATATAAAGAATAGGAATCTGGAATCGGTAATTGTATTGGAATCGGGAATTTAGTACGGAATCGGTAATTTTTTTTTTTTTTTTTTTTTTTTACATAGGCGTCACCACTTATCAAGGCCGGTGGGCCACTCAAGGATAAGGGTTAAAGAGTGTAGAGTAGTCAAAACGACAATATAGTAATCGATAGTGATGGAAGTTCGGTAAATTTGTTAACTTAAGTGGAACGGCTCATCAGAAACTTGTTCACGTTGGACTTGAAGACAACCATATTATAGACAGCTGGAAAGCAGGAAAACAGAAGACAATTCCACAGGCATGCAGTTCTAAGAAAGAAGCTTTGATCATGGAATCTATGTTTAGGTTTAGGTACAGATAAAGAGTGGGGAAAATTATTGATAATGTTTTCAGCTAGTCTAGTGTTTCTTGTGAAAGTTTGGCGAGGGGGGACCATAGATTGAAGCTCAGTTGAACACTTTCCATGAAAATAACGATAAAGCAGAGACAAACTCGCAACATCTCTTCTGTGAGATAGAGAATCGCGAAAAATATTGGAATCGTCCCATCACTAATATATATACAGCCATGGCCAAAATTACCGAGCACCTATAAAAAAATCGAGATAATAATATTTAAATGTTAAGAATAGTACAATGTACAAATGAGAGCAACTGTAAAATATTTAACAGTAGATTGTAATATTTTTTGCTTTAAGGCTTTTCTCAAGCGTTTTAGCTGAGTTTCATGCTAAACTCATTCCAATATTCAAAATATTTCATTGTCATACTAAATGTTATTTCTTATTTTTCAGGCAATATTTCATTTCTACCGGTGCTATAATAGTATATTTAATTGAAAATGCTTAAAAAAGAAGCAGCTTTCAGAGATTAAAAGGGCACCAATTGTTGATTTATCTGGTGAAGGATACTCTGCCGTAGAAATAGCAAGGAAGATAGAATGTTCCAGGAAGGGAGTTCAAACAACGATTAAAAGGCACAAGGAAAAAAAGTCTTTCAAAAATAGAAAAGGACAAGGCCGTAAAAAGTCTACAACCGCCAGGAAAGACAGATCTTAGAAAAGAGCATCCCTTGCAGACTTAGAGAAACGTTCTTCAGAGCTTCCTACTGAACTTAGGGAGGATGCAAACAAAAATATATCAGCTGGAACAGTGAAAAGAAGGCTATTAGATGTAGGATATAAGCTCAGACCTTCTTCAGGTGCATCTTGTCGAACTCGAGAATATTTCTGTCGAACTCGGGAATTTGGACGGAATTTCTAGCGGAACCCTTTATTTACTTCACAGGGTAGCGTGCTTTTGTTCCGTCAGCCATGACTGAATAGAACTCCTAAGTGATTCGCAAATGTATTTTTCGGTGTATATGTTTATATATTTATGTATATCTAACTCTATACTTATTACTTGTATATATTAATGTTTTTACTTTTTACTTTTATATATTATCTATTGTTTATAATTATTGGTCCCAATATCGTATTAAATTCTATACTAGGTCTACTTAGCAGTTGGTTATTCTCCAGCATATGTGCTGCTTCTTTCAGTCGCCTTCTCTCAACCGTTCATCTCTGTCTATAAATTTTACTTCGTCCCATAGTGGTAGATGGTTTCCCTTTTCTTTCCAGATATGGTCAGCTTTACCTGACTTTTCAGTCTCTCCACGTACTACGGCTTTTCGATGTTCTTCTCGCCGTATTTCAACGGACGACACGTTTCACCTCTGTATAGTTTTCCAGATTTATATGGGATTTCATATACACAGTTCTTAGTCATGATTTTTTTTTCTGTAGGGGGCTTGACTCTCACAAGCTATTTCTGGAGAGTTGAACCACTCCTGAATACTATCCTGATGTCATATGGATTACATATTCGTTGAAGTTTTTCAGACAAGCCCTTCATATATGGTATACAAACTGTGGTGAGTTTCTGAGTGGTATGCTCTCTGGATAATTGTTTCGGTGGAGGGGTTCTCTTAAACTGTCCATCTCCTCTTGATATGCACTGATGTTACTACATATTGCTTTTGCTCGTTATTGTAAGCAATGGACGATTTCTTTGCATTATATGGATGGTGTGAGTTGTAGTTAAGATAATGTCCAGTGAAAGTTGGCTTTCGGTGTAAAGATGACATAAACCCCTGACCTGTGTGAGTTATCAGCACATCTAGGAACGATAATTTATTGTTATTTTCTTTTTCCATCGTGATAGTTGCACGGATCGAGTTCACATGGTCTAGTAACGTTTGTACATCTTCCTGATGGGACCAGGGTATGAACGTGTCATCTACATATCACAACCACATTGTTGGCTTGAGTGATGTTTATCCTTATGCCATTTCCTCAAAGTATTCCATGCATACATTAGCCAGTACCGGGGGCAATGGTGATCTCATCGCCAGACCTTCTTCCTGTCGATATATCTCAAATCCCATCACAAAGTATGTAGTTTCTACACAGAAGGTCAACATCTCGATTATACTACAATCGGGATGCAAGTGCGTTCTTTCAGTGAGGCATCCGATGTCAGCTTATCCCGTACCACGGTCAGCGTCTCATCAGTTAATACTTTCGTGAACAGACTCACAACATCTAGACTCACCATCTAATTGGAATGAATGGGAGAATTTCTTTTAATTATTTCCACAAAGTGAGGAGTTCTTGACGTATGATGGAGATTTGTCGCTGATTGGGTTCATTATATCTATGAGAAATCGGTTCAATGGATGGCATACTGAACCTCGAGCACTGACAATGGGTCTTAATGGAATACCGTCCTAAGATTCACAAGGACGGTATGTTTTCTTTCGGCAAATACAGACGAATCGTCCGACCTGCTTCATCAGATATTCTGTATTAAAAATAATAATAATAATAATAATAATAATAATAATAATAATAATAATAATAATAATAATAATAATAATAATAATAATGATAATAATAATAATAATAAAAAAAAAATAATAATAATAATAAAAATAATAATAATAATAATAAAAATAATAATAATAATAACAAAAATAATAATAATAATAATAATAATAAAAATAATAATAATAATAATAAAAATAATAATAATAATAATAATAATAATAAAAATAATAATAATAATAATAATAATAAAAAATAATAATAATAATAATAATAAAAATAATAATAATAATAATAATAATAATAATAATAATAATAATAATAATAATAATAATAATAATACAGAATATCTGATGAAACAGGTGGGACAATTCGTCTGTGTCTGCTGAAACAAACTGTAATACTCTGTATTCACTAAAGGTAAAAAAATAACATTTAGCTCTACTTCAGTATTTAGCACTTTTTTTACCTCCCCCTTTTTGACCACCCTATATTGGATTTTACCTTTACGGTATATATATATATATATATATATATATATATATATATATATATATATATATATACCGAGAGAGAGAGAGAGAGAGAGAGAGAGAGAGAGAGAGAGGCGGGGCAGGGCGATTGTGACCCGACTATGAAACCTCTGGCATGTTCACAGTGCTTTATGCTTAATTTGATGCGATTTATTTAGTTATTTGTAGAATTTCTTTTCTTCTTGATAGTAGTAGTAGTAGTAGTAGTAGTAGTAGTAGTAGTAGTAGTAGTAGTAGTAGTAGTAGTAGTTGTTGTTGTTGTTGTTGTTGTTGTTGTTGTTTTTCAGTTTGGACTCCCTTGACGCACTAGCATCTCAAAAAGGGTTAATACCAAATTTGGTACAATTGGTACAAGTCAGTCATGTACTTTTAATCTTACAAGTGACCAAAAGGCAAAACATACTCTATTATAATTTATTCGGGAATCCATGTAAAAATACCATTAACCGATTTCTTTGCTTTCAGATGTTCGCAAAGTTAGCCAACATCTGTTTAGATTTTTTGTGGCATGACGTAACATCCGGTTCTATGATATCACATCTGTCTACATTTTTTTGTAAGCTCGTTAATATAAAAAGGGTGATTAGGATAGATATGGACAAATGTAAAACAAATTAATGGCTTTTACAGCCTTCTCACACATAAGTAAACACAGTTTACTCATCTGAATACGTTTGATTGCGGAAACTATAAATATCGAAAAATATAGATGGGGGAATGATAAGATCGTTTCCTTTTAATATACCTCGTTAAATGACGGATGGTTGGTGTTAAAGGGGCGGCAATCTTTAAGTACTAGGTCGAACAATTCAGTTTTCATCTTCAGTGAATCTGTACAACGTCTCTCACCCCCTCAATTCCCGTGATTTCATCGAAATACCATCGATTAATCCCTAGACGTTTTCAAATTATGACAAAATTACCTGTTCAATTTTTAAGAGAGTGTTCAGTTTGCTATGTAAATTAAATACAAAATGATTAATCTAGAAGTGATAATTCCTGAGGATTTTTTTTACTTAGAAGGTAACCACTTATCAAGGTCTGCAGGCAAATCAAGAATAAAGGTAAAATGTTAAGTTCGTGGTGAGACAAGGCCAGCAGCATTCGAAAATTATCGAGTTCTTGTGCAGAAGTCACCCTATATTCAAGAACAAAAAATAAAGGAAAATATGTGTGATGTACGTACCCATGAAACGAATATATAACATGAGGGGTGTTCCGATAGTAATTATTTATTCCACATGAATAGATCAGAGGGGATCGCAAATTGTATTGTAATGATGATTGAACTTACGCATTCATCACCTGAAAGTTTTCTCTCTATTGCACATATTGGCGGTGTTAGACTCTAAGAAAACTAACCATGTCATAGACGTATGTCAGAAGCAGAGATGCGTCACTGAACCCCTTGCAAAAGTGCATTGAGAACGAAGTTGACAATGTAGAAAAATAAATTCTGGACTACAAAAGTTTGCTCGTTTTAATGGTACACTCCTACCTTTGTAGTTCTTCACCTTTTTGAGTGGAAACAAAATAGAATACTTTAATTTTGGAACGATCCTTGTATTTCCAAAGTCATATAGTTTTATTATCAAATAAGAAAATCAAATTTTATTAGTAAACAAGGTATGGTTATTTTGTCCGCCATTTTGAAAACACAATGGTAGATAGCTAATAAAAGACAATGGTAGATAGCTAAATAAATATTCTAACTTGCGAGATTTAAGTTGTAATGCCCGTGAATTCTCATTAATCGCTTAAAATGATTTTCTTTATAAAAATAAAACTATTTGATCAATTTACGTAATATTTGGAATATGACATTTTCGTTTCGTCACGGGTACATACAATATATAGTTTTGTTTCTTTATTTTTGTTTTTAATATAGAGGGAGTTATTGTTATGTCGGTTGGTTTTTGAACTTTCCCCTACTATATCTATTAAGACGCGGAATTATTTTTTTTTTAAATCAATAAAACTGCTGTTCAATTTTTTTAGGAGACTTGGTATTCTATATAAGTTTTAAATGAATTGATATCACTCCGATCTGGAAATTCTGAAATGACATTTATAAACTTATTTTTTTCTAAACACCGGTTGACACAAAATGTATGCGGTTATATTATTTTGGTGATTAGGACTACGGTTTTCATCTTGGTTGTTATTCTTACAACGTTTCAGCCGATGTAACATTCCGACTTTCTTTAGTTGTTGAACTTAGAAAGCATTATGTGGAACTTTTATGTAAGTATGGGATTGATTTTACAGTAACCTTACATACAAAACTAAACCGATTTTGATAAAAAAAAATTAACACATACTTTTGATAGTTAATCGATAATATTGTGAATAATCAGTAATAAACAAAAACATAAAGGCCGGATTGAGGGAGGGCGTACACGTTTCCTCTGACCAACCCCCACCTCGGGTTTCGTTAAATGAGTTCAACTGCACAGTTTACTGAATGAAGTAAAGATCTGATCGTTGACAAAATAAATGTTGTGTATAAAGAATTCGTGTTTTGTTTAGCATGGATTCATTTGACAAGATCAGCCGTCACATTCGATTGCTCGACTGAATGTGATCTGAGCAGTCGCTGCTATAATCGTAGAATTGCTGCCCGTAAAAATTATTATTATTAGGTATTGTCAATTCCTCGGCTTTGATGAGGTTGGGAGAAGACGAAGACGGTGAAAAAAGCAAGGAAGAAGACTAAGAAGAAAACCTCAAAAAAGAAACGAGAAGAAATCAAAGAAAAGGAAGAAGACAAAATGAACACAAAGAAGAAGAAACAAAGAAAAAGACAAAGCAAGAAGAAGAGGAAGACAAAGAAGAAAAACAAAATAAAGAAAAAACAAGAAAAGGGAAAAGACAAAACGAAGAAAACAAAAAAGAGACAAAAAAAAGAGAAGAAAATAAAGTAGAAGAAAAAGGCAAAGAAGACAAACAATAATCCAAAGAAGAAGAAATTGGAGAAGAAGAAGAAATTGGAGAAGAAGAAGAAGAAGAAGAAGACAAAATAAAAAAAACAAAATGAAGACAATGAAGAAACAAGAAAACAAATAAAAAAGAAAGAAAGAAGGCAAATAAGAAAAAGAAAACGACAAAGAAGAAAACAAAAGAGGATAAAGAACACAAAAAGACAAGAAACCAAAGAAGATGAAAAAGAAAAAGACAAAGAAGGGAAAAAAGAATGACAACGACAATTTTTTTACACGATTCACTACAGTGCTTTTATAGATAAAATAGTTATTATTTCTCGTGCATTTTTGTTTGAATGTGTTTCTCGTCTCTACGTGAATTATACACGATTATTTGCATTTGCTTAATCGGTTATTTATTCAACTTTTATTTATTTTCAATTCACAAATAATAATTTAAGTATGCCTTTCCGTTTCTTAGTAATAAAGTCAGCCATTTTAGTGTCTCATAATGATTTGAAAAATAAAGAAGAAAAGAATGACTTACTTCGAAATTTGGAAGGAATTTAGAAGCATTAAAACTATCAGATAGAAAGTGATTTCTAGTTTTTAAATTCAAAATAAATGTCCATGTATTAAAAGAATGGAAGGATTGGAAATAATTAGAAATAATTTTATAAATTAAAACATTGACTTAACAAAAGCAGTTATGATTTTATAACAATATGGTACCTTTAATGATTTAATGGTCGAATAATAATTAAATTTAATAATTTAATGACCAAATAATAATTTAATTAAATTTAAAAATCCTATTATGCACAAACACACACACACACACACACACACACACACACACACACACACACACACACACACACATATATATATATATATATATATATATATATATATATATAGTCTTTGAAGTTTTTAACCTTTAAAACTATACAAAAAATATTTTTTTTATCATTCATTAGAAAACCATCTAGTCAGTAAGTCATTTAATCACCTGCAATCACTGCATCAGATCGCTCTAGAATTTACTATATCACTAATAATTTATTTTTTAAGGGATCATCAGTTGCTTACCATGAAACACTATTTCCGGGATTTAAAATATATATATATGAAAGCGAAGCAAAAATGAAAGTAGAAAGATACAGGGTCAACGCCGAGTTGGTAGAGAAAATTACTATATATTACTTCATGGGATTTGAATATGCGAAAATCTCGAAATTCTTTAGTACTTGGGTATTTGGAACGGGGAAATTTCCTCTCCTTAATCTTATCCCTCATCTCCGCGTCCCCCCCTCTCTCTCTCTCTCTCTCTCTCTCTCTCTCTCTCTCTCTCTCTCCATCCCTTTCTATATTTCAAACGGATCCTTTGTCTGTATCAGCATTGTGCGCGTGTGTATGCTCGTCGCTAAATGTAAAACATCTCGTTGTCATTTGTTTTGTTGAAGACCTATTCGATTTACATCCATAAAAAATGCTACGGAAATATTACTCACATCTAGACACTCACACAGACATACGCACATGCAATCATATACATGCATACACACACGTACACATGTGCTTATACGCATACAACAGTGCATATAGTAGTCATATAACGAATTGTGAACGTACACCGAAATGGCGGGTATCAATTCGGCGCTCACAAAAAGACGTTTCCATATAAATTATACCGTCTGCAGATGTGGACAAGTCAAGGAAAAACGGTATTAAAGCATACACATTACAGATTCTATAAATTAATATTTTTATACAGTTCTTTGGGATCACTGGTTAATTTTTTATTATTAATTAATAAGAATAATTTTTACTCTTGTCGTCTACGCATATGCAAGAAAGATGAATTTGACCGAAACTTCATAGGAACTATTTGTTCATTTCGTTTCTTTTGACAAAGACAGGAGAGCTGCTCGAAATATGAAAATAACTTTAAAAACAACAACATTGTTCTTATGTTTCATGTACTACGACTAACCCTGATTATATATATATATATATATATATATATATATATATATATATATATATATAAATGATTTGATTTTTTATCCATATATATATATATATATATATATATATATTCGCACGCGCGCATGTGTGTGTGTGTGTAAAAGGCATTCTATATGTGTCTGTTACCTATGGACTCCGACACGGCTGGACCGATTTTTTGAAATGTCATACAAATCTACTTTATGTGTCTGGGAGTGTTCTTAGTTGGTTGTATCGGAATGCCTCCAATAATATCGAAAAAGTCCGATTAAAAAGTAACGGTCTGATGTGGGCCAAAACATCACAGGTGCATTTGAGTTTTATCACTGTGAAGGCAAAAGGGGCCGGTGTATAAAATCAACAGTAGGTTCTTTGATATGACAGGGGTGCGTTCGAAATGAATGTTTCCATTTAGAGCACAAGGGAACCATGATTTATTTATTATTTATATTTTTACAACTTTAATTCAAGCCATCATATAAAAATATTTTTATAAAATCAACAGTAGGTTCTCTACAGTGCAATTTAAATTACAATGTACTGTAGACTAAATTACTGTGGAGAGGCATGTGAAGATTCCTCCCGTTGCACCGGTGTGAGTCCCTTAATAGAACAGGCAATTAACTGATTTGATTGGAAAATAGGCGATTTCACAGATTTCAATCAGAATAAAAGTGTAGTGTAGAATATTCGTCTATCCTTATTCAATCCTGAGCAACCTCGGATCTCCCTGCTTATATATATATATATATATATATATATATATATATATATATATATATATATATAAGATTTATTGTTTATTTTTTTATTATTAGCAATTCTGTGGTATTTATTTACGCCGCTTCCGTTTTTTGGGGGGACGTATTTTTGGTTATAATTATTAATTTTATTTATTAAATATTTGAATTTGTTTTCATTCATATATCTATTAAATATTTTTCCTTGCATATATATATATATATATATATATATATATATATATATATATATATATATATATATATATATATATACGAGCCTGGGTGCCCCGCATTGCCCGGATGTTTGGAGGTTTGTCTTAAGCAAAAAAAAAGTGGTAGTAGGCAGGCAGGCACGAACTCGTACCGCGAAACGAGAAAACAGACGTGTAAAAAAAACAAAAAAACATGGCGTCTTTGCCGTTGCGTCCACCGCCAACCGGAAGTTGCGTAAGTTTAAATTAAGGCTAGTTAATCGAAAAGAGGGAATAACTTTCGGAAATATCGACGAAAAAAGCGACCCCTCCTTGTAGAAAAGAGCCCAGTTGAGGAAGAAGTAATTAATATTTTTCAGCCACTTTTTTGATATTTGTCGTCCGAAAATTCGAGCTTGGAAACGATACCGATCTCATAAAAATCCGTCGCCTCTGTCGAAAGTTTCAGGCAGGCAGACATGCATACATACGCACATCCGGTCGTAAAATACGTTTAAATTTCATCATTTAATTTATGTAGATTTTGTATTTATTTTTACAGACAATTTTCTATTGATTATATATATATATATATATATATATATATATATATATATATATATATATATATATATATATATAGTGATCCACATACAGTACTGTTTCGCTGTTTCACAGCTCATCAGTGCGGCTAGACAGGCAACTACCTCAAGCCAGGATTGAAACCCGACCGTCTGTACGACAGTCAAGGCTCCTAACCATTACGCTATTGGCGGCTGCTGTGCGAGTAGTGAGTATAACGATGTTTTGACATCGTCCGAAATACCTCCGCTCGATTTGTTTAGTGGCTACATATAGTAGTGGCCACCCGGCATGGCCTGGTCTTAAAACACTTTTAAATATAATATTACATATTTTCAGATTCATATTTATTATTATAGAGTTAATACTCTATTGATAATTATATTGTACCCAATATATAGTAGTGATTTTAAAAGTTTGTTTTTACATATGACTTCTGTCCCATAAGCTGAAATCGAAACCAAAATGTTTATCAGTTCAGCATTATTCATAAGCATCTGAGAAACCAAAAATTGGATATCAAGCAGCTAGAAATTAACGTATAATGCATATTTGCGCATGTGTATAGGAGAAATTTATATCGACTTACGTCAAATGCCAATTTTATAAATTTTGATCCCTTAGTAGATATTTATACCGGCTAAAAACCAAATCGAGTTGTTTCCCTATATATCAAGTTTCAAGAATGTAGACTAAAGATTGACAAAGTAGTTTGGTAGAGATGTCCTTCAAACAGACAAAATCACTTATATATATATATATATATATATATATATATATATATATATATATATATATATATATATATATATTAATTTAAAGACAGAAACATAAAAAATAATGAATTAAAAATTGATAAAAATGGATACAAACGTTCAGAATAGGAATGTATGGATGCACGCCTGGAAAAAAAAGAAATCTGACACCCTACCTCCTCTTATTATCATGACTTCATTTTGAAACAGCGTTTCGATTGGCTGAAATTTTGGGCTTCCTTATAATTGTGTTTACAATATCTTAGTTTGTTGCGTTTTTGGCGAACAGTAAATTACTTGCTTTTTGGGGGCTAATTAAGTTATTTTTGCACAAACAATGTGTCTTTTTTAATTAATTCAATATCTTAGGACTTTACGTTACTAATTATCTTTGAAATAGACCCAGAAAACTAATATTTATCTTTTAAAGGAGTTTTACAATGAATTTATTTTTACAAATATTTTTTATCCTTTAGGAAATTAACTTTAGTCCTTAATCTTTCAAATACAATCAAAAAGTAGTCGGAAACCTACAAAAAAAATTATGATAAATCGGCTTTCAAAAGTAGGGCCCCCTATTTTTGTCCGCCCATTTTCGCCCGTACCTATTATATATATATATATATATATATATATATATATATATATATATATATATATAAGACTATATATATATATATATATATATATATATATATATATATATATACTAGCATGTGTGCGAAAAGTGTCTACCAAACTCCTTTTTGAATATTTCGTCTACGGAGTTGAAATTTGATATATATGGCAGTTGAACCTGTAGCACACTTTCATGTCAGTTTTCAACCGGCAAAAATTACTGCTAACTAGTCAAAATTTAAAACAAAACAGTTGACCTTGGAACGGTAAGTCGAATAAACCATTACTCCTGCTGTGTCCTTTTGCGCATGATAAAATCAAACATTCATAGCTCAAAGTCAATAAATTTTTTACTATCGGTCTCCATCTGTCGGTACCTGAGACGGTAACAATGCTGGAGAGATAAATAATGACTAAGAGTAAGAACAGAGCTGTAAAGTAGAAATTTACAAATAGTTTTTATTATTCGACAGAATACTCCAAAATGGTGTTCTAGGAAATCCTTTATCTGCGGAGTTCCAAAGAATACTAATTCGTCTCATCAGAGGAAGAACTGTTAGCAAAATAATCAGATAATTTTCATTTCCATCAAGTCAAAAATGAAAGCATTATTTTGGCTGTCTTCAAATTCTTAAACTCTAATTTCTGACGCTTTGTTTTCAACTTGGACTACTGAAGCGAGCACCTGTTGCAACTGGTAACCTCCATTACACTGGACTTTTTCTTTCTATACGGTTGGTTGTTTTTTGCCTTAATGTTAAACTCTAAATGAACTGTTCGTATGAACTGTTTTCACATATATATATTCTTATGTTTTTTTAAGATTTGTGACTAAAACACATAAAACTTTTAATTTCATCCGATGCAGTAACCCACAAATACATAGAAATGCTAATACTTAGCGTGACTATCTGATTATTTTGCTAACAGATTTTTTCTCTGAGAAGAATTAGCATTCTTTGAAACTCCGCGGATTAAAGATTTCCTAGCACACCAGTGTTTGAGTATTCTGCTGAATAACAAAAACTATTTGTACATTTCTACTTTACAGCTCTGTTCTTACTATTATTTATCGTAAGCTCTACTATCTTCAGTGAATGTATTGAGCTTTTTTATTTGGTTGCAATGAAGATAAAATAACTACATTTATATCTGTTTTTTTTTTTTAGTTTGCGTTTTCCTTGATTAGTAAACCCCTAAAAGCTTTCTTATGTATATATGTGTGTGTATGTGTGCGTGTGTGTGTGCAAACATTATCATATTTACCATGTATATATATGTGTGTGTCTGTCTTTATCTGTATATATGTATACATGTATGTATATGTGAATATTCACGCACACGCATATTTGTGTGTATATATATATATAAGTGTATATATATATATATATATATATATATATATATATATATATATATATATATATATATATATATAAAAGCTTTCTCAAGACAATCATTGACCATCCATCTTGAGAAAGCCCGCATAAGACGGGCGAAACGTCGAGCCTCTAGGTCTCCATTTTAAATTTCATATCGTCAGATTTCATCCATTTTAATAATCATATATATATATATATATATATATATATATATATATATATATATATATATATATATATATTGTCCAATGTATAACGTTTCATCTGTCTTGATTGGTTAGGAATTATCTCTATTTTTGTAGTGATTTGAAATAAGGTAACATTCAAACTAGCCGTTACCTACTTATTTTTGTGATACTTTTTTTTATATAATATGGGAGATATGCCAAGTTTTTTATTTGGCGAATTCTTTGAGAATCGTAACGAGATATGAAATATGAAAATCGGTAACTTCCAATATATATTTTAATAGCAAACCAACTCCCTTTTCAAAATCCAAGTAATTTGTGTCGATTTTTAAAGTCAAACTTGTTCAAATCACTAAAAATTAGTCTTGAAACAAGGCAGTTTTTTTTTGTTGAACTCGAAGCCGGCGTAATTTACCGAGAAAAGAGAAAAAAGTAAAATAGTAGAACCTTATAAATCAATGCATCGATTCAAATAGTCCGTCTAATTGTACCTATCAAAAATAAAAGCGCTCAATGCCAATAATTCAAGGTTGATATAAACCCCCTCACACACACACACACACACACACACACACACACACACACACACACACACACACACACACACACACACACACACACATACACACTTGAGGCAGTTGCCTGTGTAGCCGCACTGATGAGCTATAAAACAGCGAAACAGTACTGTATGTGGATGATTATATATATATATATATATATATATATATATATATATATATATATATATATATATATATTGCTTCCATCGGCACTGCCAAGGTTTCGACCGAACGGACTTTCATAGTCAAGTTGGCTTTTGAAGTGTTAGATCAAAACTTTACAATATCGATATAAACTAGAAACAATATTATTATAATTATTATTAGTAGTAGTATTGGTAGTAGTAGTAGTAGTAGTAGCTGATATAAGCTCTACTTATTATAGTACTGAGCACTTTTATATTTTCTATATACCATCTAACAAAATTATAACAAAATGATAGATTGTGTAATAAACTTTGACCAGGATCAAGTGACAGCAAGCCAGTTCATATTATGGTTAATCAAAACATTCTGATCTTATCCGGAGATCTAGGATTGGGCATTGATTTGTGTTGCCCATAACATCTTCTTTGTACGTGTGTTTATATTTACAATGGATTCCTTAATATGTGTGGAGCGGAAATCAATGGAATTTTATGCAGTTTGAATATGTCAGATTTTCCAGGTATGACACTGGCAAAGACGGCAACATTTCTTTGTGATTAGCCATAATGCTTCCACTACTGCAGGTGCTGTCGTTGTTTTAATCTGCTACATTTCGCCAACCCCCACTTCAACATCCTTACATTTGCAAATCCTTTGACAAAGACATTGCAGCCGGGAACCACCTTATCAATAAGAAAGTACGTTTTATCCTTGAAATCATTTATTATGATCTTGGTATTGGATTTTTCTATCGATATAAAGGTATACTATTATTATTATTTACTCACTAGGAGTAGTCATACAGGCCAATCATCAAGGAGTGCTCTTTGAGAACAACTTATGGCGTTCTCTGGGTGAGTGACAACAAGTCTCCCCAGATTTTCAGTACTCTACCTCTTTCGATAACCTTTGCAAAAGAATTTGCGTTATCGGAAAAGCCTCTTACCATTGATTGCTCGTTGGCAGAGACTATCGGTCTTCACTGGAATTTGAGTGGCAATAATCCTCCTTAAGGTCCCAGCCCTTTTAGCATGCATCTAGCGGAGGTCTGGCTAGTGCTTTCTCTCCTCGGTCTTTTTACCTTTCTTGGTCCTCCTCACTTATTTGATTTGGTGCCAGTTTATGATGGCATACACACACACGAAAGGGGGTGATCGGAACGTAAAGGAGTACTTTACAATTATATCGTTTCAGTTTCCATGATTCCATGTGATGTTCCTTTATGTTTTACATCTGTAGCTGTTTCGGTGTCCAGTTTGTGTCTGTAGTTCAAGTGTGGTGTTAGTCTCAACATTCAAGGGTCTTCCCTTATATTTCGGCAGTTTTCATATTTGTTATCCGTTGTATCTTGTCAGCTATCCCTTTGATTCCAATCTCTCCCATTCTTTTTTCAAAGTTTTTCCATATTGTTCTTGGCACTCCTATTATTACTGGTGTTATCTTGACTTCTTCGTTTTCCAGATCTCTTTGAGTTCTCTGGCCAATTCCATGTATCTGCTTTACTTCTCAGTCTCCTTGATCTTCACTCTGTGGTCTGCTAGAACGGCAACATCTACAATCTGGCAGGACTTTTCCTTCTTGTTAACTATTATGACATCCGGTCTTCTTACTTGGATGTGTTTATCCGTTTGTATATCCATGTTCCATAGGATCTTGTGAATTTCATTTTCCAGTACTGCTGCTGGTCTTTCTTGTACAATTTGTCTGAGTGTTCAAGATGCAATTGTCTACATAATTGCCAATGTTCTGCTTTCCTCTCTTGATCGTCTCTAATATTGTAATATTCTTTGTGGTGGTTGTTATTATGCGTCTTATTGTTTCGTCTCTTTGTCCGCAGTGTCTGCATTTACTTTTTTCTTGTCGATCCTTCTTTTGATGTGGTTGATTCTAATTGTGTTATTTTGTGCGGCTGTTATTAGTGATTCAGTTGCCCTATTTAGGTTCTCTTTTTGTAGCCATTTCCAAGTGTTTTTGTTAGTCCCATCGTTTGTAATCTTTATGAATCGCCCGTGTAGCTGTTTCTTTTCCCATTTTTCCTTCCTCGTTTTATTCCTCGCCTCTTCTTTTTCTTGTTTGTTTCTTGGGTGTCTCTTGCTCTGGTAATTATTCTTTCGGTGTTCTTTATTATTTATTTTTCTAATTCTTGTTTGTGTTGCTTACGCAGTCTTCTATACAAACCAGCTCTCTTCCTCAACTTTTCCTTTTCACATAGAGTCGGTCAGTATCATACTTTGGGTGTAGTGCATTGTGTATTGTTATGAGTTTCCTTGTATCCTGGTCGAGAATCCTCAGATCTTCTTTGGTTCAACTAATAAACGATCCAGACCATCTTACTAGTGTCACTGCCCGCATGTTTATTCCTTTACTTAGGTTTCTACTATATAGTTTAGTTTCGAGGAGTTTTCTTGCCCTTCTGATGTATTCCTTTCCAATTTTATGTTTCATTTTTGTTGTTTTGATGGTGTCTGCTTCCAGAACTCCCAAGTATTTATAGCTAGCATGCTCACCTAATGCCCTCAGCTTTGTTTTATTGGGAAGTACAATACCTTCTTTTACTTCCAGTTTTCCCCTCCTCATGATCGGCAAGGCACACTTTTTCATACAGAATTCCATTTGGATATCCTGGCTGAAGATTCTGGTTGTGTTTATTAGTGTCTCTATTTCTGTCTTTGTTTTGGTAAACAGTTTCAGGTCATCCATGTACATTAGGTGGTCCCTTCTTTCATCTGTATTAATGAACTTGTATCCAGCTTGTTTATTGTTCAAGGCCATCATGGCAATGATGAACAGTAGTGGTGATAGTGAATAGCCTTATTATTATTATTATCATTATTATTATCATTATTATTATTATTATTATTATTATTATTATTATTATTATTATTATTGGCTCACAAAGAGCTTTCACACAGGTCTTCAGAGATCTTTCCCTGAAAACAGCCTGTGGTGTTACTTGGAAGCTGAGTGACATCAAGTCTCCCCAGGTTTCCAGTACTCTTCTTTCGATAACATTTGCAAATAAATTTGCATTATCGCAACAGCTGCTTGCCATTGATTTCTCGTTGGCAGCAGCTATTCGACTTTGCTGGGATTTGAGTGGCAATATGCCTCCCCAAGGTCCCAGTTCTCTTATCTGGCTGAGGTCTGGTCAGTTCATCGGTCTTTCCTTCCTCCTTGATGCTACTTGGTTATTTGCTCTCGGATTTTTAGGGGGGGCAGTTATGTGGCAATGGGGGAAGGGTTGGGTTAAAAAACTTATAGATATACGGTTTCAGTGTTCTTGGTTATTTGTACTCACTAGTCACACATCAGTGATTGCTCACTGATGATAACTAGCGGTGTTCCTTTGAGTTTGAATAAAAACAAGTTTCCTAATATTTCTAGGACTCTCCACCTCTTTAGATAACCATTAAATCAATTTTACATTATTACAACAGCCGCTTACAATTGATTTCTTACTGATAACGACTATTAGTTTTCTCTGGGTTTTAGGTGGAAATAAGCCTACTCAATGTCCCGATACTCTCCGTGCCATTCCAGCAGAAATCTGGTTAGTGCTCTCTCTTCTCGACCTTTCCACCTTCCTTGACCTTTTAGCACTAGTTTGCGGAGTATGAGCCAGAGCTGTTGCCATCATTAACTAGACTTTATCAATGATTGCTCACGACAAAAAACAGTGATACTTTGGAGTCTGACTGACAACATGTCTCAATAGTTTTACAGCACTCACTGTTTCATTCAGAAACCGTTGCAAGTTATTTTGCATTATCACAAGTCATTTATCATTGGTAAAGATCTGCTCGTTTTGTCTGGAATTTTAATAGCAATAACCCTCCCTAAGGTTCCAGTATTATTCACACTCTTCAAGTGGATGTCAGCATGGTGATGTATCTTCACAGTCTTTCCATCTTCCCTGAACTTTCAAAACCATTTATGTGGTACCAGCCGAAGCCAGTGTCACTACACTTTTGTGCGTTTGCGTAAGAAGTGGGATGTTTGTTTATTGGATACATTATTATTATTATTATTATTATTATTATTATTATTATTATTATTATTATTTTCGTTAACTTTACAATGTTATGATGTTTTACACTAGTTCTTTTCATCCAAGAGCAGGCTTTTACACCAAAGATAAGGAGTATAGTCAACGAGTCAGTTAGACGGAAAGCATCTGGCGTAGGATGCTTGCTGTGCTAAACAGAACTGACTTCTGGGGTATGATGATGTTTTACTTGATTCCCAAGGAGTTCAACTTTTTCTCAAGATCATTTGGAATTGATGCATGTGCACCTATGATGATTGGAACGATAGCAATCTCCACCATCAGTTTCTGATAGTTCCGTAGTTTCTTATTCTTTCTTGCCTGCTAAGTTGGGCTCGTTTGGGCAAGCCACATCAATAATTTAGCATTCATTGGTTTTTGTTCACAACTGCAATAACCGTTTGTTTGGTTTTTTTTTTTTGGTTTTTTTTTGTGAGTTATCTTTCCGTCACACTGAACGTTGAAGTTCCAGAGAATCTTAATGTCCTCATTTTTCACTACTGCTTCTGGATGATGGAACCACTGGGCTGTTACTTGGATTCCAAAATTTTGGCATAAACTCCAATGCATATTTGCACATACTTTGTCATGACGACGTTTGTCCTCTTTTTGAGCAAGTGTAGAACACGCACTATTATCATTATTATTATTATTATTATTATTATTATTATTATTATTATTATTATTATTTGAACTCACTAGGAATTCTCACACAGGTTATCATCAGCGATCACTCAGTGACAACAAGCAATATAGTTTATTGGAGTTTATGGTGACAAGCTTTCTCCAAATTTCCAGCACTCTCCACCTCTTTCAATAAACTTTGCAAATGAATTTGCGTTACTGCAACAACCGCTTAATATTGATTTCTCACTGGCAACAACCATTGATTCTCACTGGAATTTGGATGGCAACAAGCCTCTCCAATATCTCAGTCCTCTTCGCACTCGTCCAGTGGAAGTCTGGTTAATGCTTTCTCTCTTCAGCCTTTCCACCTTACTTGACCGTGTTATTATTATTATTATTATTAGTAGTAGTAGTAGTAGTAGTAGTAGTAGTAGTAGTACTCTCTAGAAATTCTCACACAGGTCATCATAATAATAATAATCGAAGATGTACGCTGGAGTCTCGGTGATAACAAGTTTTAGTACTCTCTAACATTTGAAAATAACTTCGTGTTATTGCAACAGCTCCTTACTATTGATTTTTCACTGACAATCGCCAATGGTGTTCAGTGGAATTTGGGAGGCAATGAACCTCCCTCAAGATCCTAGTACACTTTGCACTTATCCAGGGGGGGGCATTGTTAATATTTTCTCTCCTCGGCCCTTCCATCCTCTTTGAACCTTCACAACTATTTTGTGTGGTATCAATCGAGTAGTAGTAGTAGTAGTAGTAGTAGTAGTAGTAGTAGTAGTAGTAGTAGTAGTTACTCGCTTGGAGCTTTAAAACAGGCTAGCAACAACAGGTAGTATCCCCTGGGAATATAGAGACAACAAATCTCCCCAAATTTCCAGTACTCTTCGTTGATCTTCACTTGAATTTAAATCACAAGTGTGCCTCCCTAGAATTGTGTGTGTGTGTGTGTGTGTGTGTGTGTGTGTGTGTGTGTGTGTGTGTGTGTGTGTGTGTGTGTGTGTTTTACATCTCTTGCCAGAAATGTAGTTGCTTCGCTTCTTAGTCTCGTCTTCTGTTTCCAGTTTCTCTGTTAATTTTAACGGTTCTTTGTGTGTGGGGGTAATTTGTCCTTTTGTATATGGGGGCAATGAATTTTTTTTTTAGTTATTTTATATTTTGTATCCCTGTGAAGGAGACAAATACACAAGTACAAACTAAAATTATTAACTCGTTTATTTTATTTTATTTTTTTTATTTTATTAATTAGGAATCACTAAATATCCGGACTCTTTGGTGAAGGGGGTCATCATCCATAACTAGATAGCGTACCGGAGACCTATAGACCCACTGAAAATAGAGCTGTTCTCTTGTCGATCAAGGATTGTTGTTCCCATAGTAAAAATTTAGCTTTCCCCGGCATCGATTTATGCGTAGATAATATACATTACGCATTGTAGTTGTATACCTACCAGTCTAACTCCGTCTTTTAATCAATCAATAACATCATTCAGGTGCATGATCATTAGTTTTCTAGTTTTCTAAGTATCTGTGTTTTTCTTTTATCTGGCCTATGAAAGGTCCAGAATATTTGACTGAAGATACCGTTTAGCTATTTATTCTTTTTATTAATTTTTATATTAAATAATTCAGTTTCTATGAAGCTTTCTATTTTGGGGTCTAGCTAACATCAAGTCTCTTCAATATTGCAATATCACCTGCTCTATCCCATTATTATTGTAATTCACCTGGTGTTACCACGTCATACGTTACTGTTTCTTTTAAGTCATTATAGCAACTCGCATTGTTCTCGCATCAGCCGTTAAGGATTGAGCATTCGCTGATAAATTTCAATGGAATTTGACTGACAATAAACCTCGTCAGAATTTCAGTAAAACCAGTGGAGGGTTGAATAGTGCTATATTTACTTAGTCTTTTCAACCTATCACACCGGCCATTTTTGCGTTACAAATGATGTATGTCTGTGATTTCATTTTTATAGGGCGTCATGAAAACAATAATTGGCACGATGGCTAAGTGTTTAAAAACATGGACTGGAAACATGAGTGTGCCAAGTTCAAATCCAATCCAATAGAAACACTTTCACCAAACCTACAACTAACCTTGTATCTAACCTTCTGGGTGAGAGATAAATAAAATATTCGGCTAAATTTATTTTCACATAATAACTGTACCTAAATCTAAACACAGATAAATATATATATATATTAATCATTAAATGAATAATATATATGTGCGTGTGTTTGTGTATACTTGTTTTTCCTTCCTCAACACCGACAACATTCAATTCTTTGCATTGTGGTCGTCTTCTAATTCGTACCTGTATACATAACTCACACAATGCTTCAAGCAAACTATATTTCATTATATATATGTGTGTGTGTGTGTGTGTGTGTGTGTGTGTGTGTGTGTGTGTGTGTGTGTGTGTGTGTGTGTGTGTGTGTGTGTGTGTGTGTGTGTGTGCCAAAATTTGCCTAAATTAAATGAGAAATAATGATGCTTCGGTTGGAAGGAAATGTTCGCTCGATTTGGTATAGAAGTAGAAGAACAAGCACAAGAAGAAGAAGAAGAAGAAGAAGAAGAAGAAGAAGAAGAAGAAGAAGAACAACAACAACAACAACAACAACAGCAAGAACATAAACAAGGGATGCTGGTGGTTCTGATGAAGATGATGATGATGATGAAGAAGAAGGACGAGAAAAAAGAACGAGAAAAAAAAACGAAAAGAAGAAAACGACCAAAAGTAACAATAAAGTAACAAAATAAGGAAAAGAAGAAGGAAAAGATGAGGCGCACTTTCTTAAAATCGTCGTCAATATCCATAGTAACATTCCATATATACTTCGTTACAATCGCTATAGATTAATAAAATGATGTTACTACATTTAGAGTATCTGTGTGTGTGCGTATTTCTCGTCTCTATGTAATTAACACATTATTATCTGTTATTTACCAGCAATTGGATTGTAAGTCTGCTGCGCGTGAAAATAATAAAAACCGGCCTTTCTAAATGGATACGCGACAAATCAACAAACGAACACACACACACACACACACACACACACATACACACACACACACACACAATACACACACACATACAGTCAAATGTATTGCGCGTGTATCTTCTTTGTCTTATTTTGTCTGGATCCGTTTTACAAAGATGGGTTTACTTGGGTGTGCATCCTACATCAAACCTTCTGATTGCCACACGTATGATTGTTTTGAATGACAATCAATCGCATGAGAATCTTGACGATAAAAAAAATTCTAAGCATAAATTAATAATAAATTAGTTCCAGTACAAGAGGTACCAAATACCAGAAAAGCACCCACAATGTAACAACGAACCTCCACAAAAATATAACGCGTAATATTTAACGTTTACCGTTTTATATTTCGTTAAATTTATTTTTACTACAGGGATCACTAACACACTTCTTAGCCCACAAAAGTACCACTCCACAATTAGTAGGTCCTCACAAGTCTCCAGTATGCTATCCAGTTACGGGTAATGACCCCTAAACCAAAAACTACGTCGTCTATAAGCAAAAACAGTTCTGATATTTCGTGATAAATAAAATAAAACATAAATAAATAAATAAATAAATAACGGGTTAATATTTTTAGTTTCTCCCTGTGTATTTGTCTCCCTAAGGAGGCCAAACTAGACACAATGTCGGACTTTAAGATGTGTGTGTGTGTGTGTGTGTGTGTGTGTGTGTGTGTGTGTGTGTGTGTGTGTGTGTGTGTGTGTGGACGGGGTATCCAGTTCCCTCCAAAAAGGGGAACGCTTCTACCGTTTCCCCGTCTTCATGTCAAAGAGAAGGAAGGAATGCAAACACTTTTAGTAGGGGGACAAAAATCATTGATTCTTTGCTATACGAAGGGATGATTGTATATGCGAAGGAGAGGAGGGATGCTGGTGCGCGTGCGTGTGTAGGTGTTTAAAAGTATTTCAATATCTATTTATATACATGCAAATATATTAATTATAAATGCGTAAAGAGGGTTGTATTAATGGTTAACACAGTTGAGGGATATATTGAAACACTTCTGAAGAATGAATAAAACAAAAAACTGATAAAGCCAAATTCGTTATTATTTATCATTGTTTAAATGCTCTATCTGAAAAGATATTGAGTGGTTCATCGCGTTTATGTTTTAATTTGACTAAGTTGTCGTAATCATGTCTGGATGACGATTTTAAAATTTATTTTGCTGAGATGAGGGAGCAGAAATCATTTTAAGAGAAAAAAAATATAAGCGATTGATCATCCCCGACTTTCCCTTATATATATATATATATATATATATATATATATATATATATATATATATATATATATATATATATATGTGCATGTGTGTACGCCTGTGCGTGTGTAAGTATGCGTTTAATAATATTTTATAAATATGCATTAACTTTTATTTTTCTGTATATTTTTGTATTTATACATATTTTATACACATTCACATATATATATGTATACACACACACACACACACACACACACACACACACACACACACATATATATATGGTGCAAAAATAATGTTTTTTGACGTTCTTCATCTCAAAAAGCGGCATTATTTTTGCACCAACCGTGTGTATGTATATATATATATATATATATATATATATATATATATATATATATACACACACACACACACACGGTTGGTGCACGGTATTAGCAAAAGTACCCGTCGTTGACTGGGTTCAAAAACAGCCTACAGACTCTGATTTATGAAATTATGATAAGTTATGAAAAGGAAGGGTTGTAAAGAGATAGCTTCGAATTTGGGGGTATCAAAACCAAAGCAAAATATGATGAAAGTAAAAATAAAATAGATAAACCCCATAATTTATTATACCATACCTGTTCACACTGAAACACTTATCACAATATTCTGTAGATCTATATTAAAAAACCTTGTTAAACTTTGTGACATATTTCCATTCTATGGAGGTCAGGCGCGAACGAACACACCATAATTTTATTATACCATATTTCTTCAAACTGAAACATAATTATCAAAGTATACTTACGCAGATAGATATGAAAAGTCTTTATTAAAGTTTGTGCCTCTTTCCATTCTATGGAGGTCAGGTGCGAACGCAGACCTCACAATTTTATTATACCATCCCTATTTAAGTTAAAACATACTTATCAAAGTATTATTATGTACATCTATATCAAAAACTCTTGTAAACGTTTTTTTTTTGTTTAAATTTTTACATTTTTTATTTCTATACTTTGTGGACCAGGCGCGTACGCAGACCCCACAATTTTAATGAATCTTCATTATGCCAGATCAAACATACCCATTCCTGTGTCTCGATACATCTTCTATCATTATATGTGATCAGTTTTCTATAATAGTCAACCATCTAGGAGCCTATTCGTGACCAGACACACACACACAGACGTTCAGCTTTATATTATAGAAGATATATATATATATATATATATATATATATATATATATATATATATATATATATATATATATATATATATATATAAAACTGCAAATTATAATTTACAAGAATTTATTGTTCAACAAACAAAAAAATATTAAGATTTTCTTAATCTGTGGAGTTACAAAGAATGCATTCTTTGCATCAGGGGAAAGATATTAGCAAATAATGAAATAGCGAAGCTATAATTTTACTGTTATTGTATATATATATATATATATATATATATATATATATATATATATATATATATATATATATATAGAGATATATAGAGATATATATATATATATTGTCATTCACAGCTGTTTTGTTATTTTATGACCTATCAGTGTGACTAAACATAGCGTATTAACCTCGAGACTTGGAACTCGGGCCTACTTCCAACCGTAACAAGTCTAATGTCTAACCATCTAAGGTAACTAACTCATTACATGGTTAAAAGAAGTTATAAGTGATTTATTTTTCAAAATTACATTCTAGTAACTTAGATAAATCGATCCTTTTACGAACAGATATTACACTATGCATAGTGGAAGCCATCATTTTACTCTACCAGAGCAGTCCACACATAGGGCAGCATGCGCCAGCATTAGATTTGGTTAGAACAGACGTAAATCAATCTGGTGAAGTTTGCAGTATTTATTCAACAGTACTCACTACTATATAGAGCAGTACTTGTCCTTTGCGATACCAACATCCATTTTATTATAAAAATATATATGTATATATATTTACATGGATGTCACCACTTATCAAGGCCTAGAAGCCACTCAGGGATAAGGGTTATTTTGTGTACAGTAATCAATGGGATAGTATTGCAGTATTCATTAGCATTGGAGATTTGATAAAGTGTTATTACTTAAGGGGGCAGTTCATCAATTTGTTTATGTTGGACTTGAAGACATCCATGCTGAAGTCAGGAGGGAAACAGGCAAGCGGTAGAGAGTTCCACAGCCGTGCAGTTCTAAGAAAGAAGCTTTGTTCATGAAATCTACGTTTTGGGGGAAAATTATTGATAGTGGTTTCAGCTAGACGAGTGTTTATCGTGATGAAAGATTGGCGAGGGGGGGGCCAGAAATTGGAGCTCAGACGAGCATCTGCCATGGAAATAAAGATAGAACAAAGATAGGCTCGCAATGTCTCTTTTGTGGGAGAGAGGTTGCAGGAAAGAGAAAAGGGCATCCCCAACTAAACCACGAAGTCTATTTTTACTTTGTCAAGGCAGGATAGGCTGTTTTTAGCAGCTCCTACCCAGATGTGTCAGCAGTATTCCATTCTTGGACGTACTTGGCTTTTATATAGATAGAGAATTGCATCATATATGTGTGTGTGCGTGTGTTTAATGGTTAGAAGCACTCATCAGTTTCTATTCACATTAAAGAATCATGATATGGCGAAACAGCTGTTTGTGGATGAAGAACGCATTTTAACTCAAAATCTACAGCTATATAAACTCTTTTATCGATATTAAGCACTATAACGTGATAAATGTAGCAACTAATACAAAATAATATATAACATTCTGTTCACATAAATTAACGCTTCTTTCTGAATACATTTTGTATCAATATATTCAGTCCTTATTTATTTTCCTCGCCAAGAGAGTAAGATCGATTTTTGAATATGGAGAAAATCCAGCTCTCAAAACGGGAATGTGTATTTGGACCAAAAATTATAAGAAAATGTCTAAATCTAAACAGATTTCACTTTCTCTGACCAAGGATAGAACAGATGCTGTACTTTTATCTTTGTTCGACGCCTAAAAACGTTCATTTAGTTTATCCGTATCTATGTCATATTATCTGCACGTACGCATCTGCTTATCCCTCTTTGTTTGTACCCAAGGTTCTATCTTTATTTTTCTATCCTATTTTTTCATATCTATCGATCGATACGCTAGTTCTATCTATATCTATATCTATATATTAAGTATGTTAATATCTGTCTGTCGGTTCATCATGTCCATTTCATCTCGTAGTTTATGAGACACAAATCTTTATTGGCTTTCTAGCTATGAGCAACGTGTAGTATTGCTCCTTTGCTCACTCCTTGTCTAATTTCAATGAAATCCTTGTGTATATGTATATTTATGTACTAAACAAATTCAAATCTATTCGGAGATATCTTAAGTAGAACGGTCCCTAATGTGAATGTGGTATTGTGGTGATTCAAATCGTTTTAGTAGAGTAGACATTTGTTACTATTTCCGACCTGGGATAACCAAGGATACTCATTTTTACGCCAACACCTTTGAACAGCCTTGTGCCTAATTTGTTGTTAATGTCAATTTTTGATATTTCTGCAAATAAATATTGCAAAGTGTAGTATCTGTTCTGATGCTACATTTAATCTTTTCTATCCTCGGTCATTGCAGAAATCGCTTCTTAACTGTGTCATTTTTTTATTTTTGTTTCAATCCAGAGTGAATCTTTTGGGGGCAGCTGGATTTTCTCGATATAAAACCGACCTTATGTCTAACTCTGTTCTTTTTATTATTATTGCGTTTTCACCCTCAGCAAGGCACAGTGACATTTTGATGTAGGGGCTACTATCTGGGACATAATTCGCAGGGATACTATGTAGGGAGTTGAGCAGCAAGGCGTCTGTTTACATTACACTTGAACCTCTGCATGTCAGTACAGTCAGAGAAGCAGGAACCTGAAAAGAAATTCTAAAGTCTGGCAGTCCTAGGGAAAAAACTATTAGAGTAGAAGGTGTTCTTATATCTGGGAGTTTCTACTGTGCAGGGGTGGGATTTTGCTGCTTGTCGGGTTTGTCGAGAGGGTACAAGGGCTTGTAGTTCATCGGAGCACCTTCCATTAAAGTACTTGTAAAACAGGCAGAGAGATGCAACATTTCGTCGATGGGTCAATGGTTTAAGCCTAGATGGTAGTGCTGGACCTATTAGTTTGGCGACTCTCTTTTGAACCTTGTCTAAAAGGGAGAGACTAGTCGCAGATGCACCAGCCCAAATGTGGCAACAATGCTCCATACATGGGTGAATGGTGGGGAAGCAAGTTTATGTATTGAATTTGAATACATTCGGCTCCTCCACACAAGAATATGATTGACCAGTTTAAGTCATAAACACGTACGGGAATAGCAGTCTGAGAGAGACGTCGAAAGATACGCCAAAAGCCTAAAGTTTAAGCATATTACCAACTACGACTACGAACAAACGTTCATTAAGGCAACTGACTAAATTTTATTACACGATTAGTAGCGAAGACCACTCAACTACTTCAAACAAATATATCCCTCTCCGGAACATATCACAAGTGAATAGAAACCGTACTATATGCACAATAGTAGGTTCATTTAAGTAACAGTGGCACAATCGATAAATATTTTTGTTTTTTAATGTGTAAGAAAAAAGGGACCATAATACTTGACTTTAGCCTAGAAATTACTCTCAAATTTCAAAGGCTTCAAAATCACTTCTGAACTTGGCACGGCTACGAGGTTGGTCATTTGTTATCTACAATAATGAGACGAATGATTGGAAACGGTGTTTAGATCACAACATATGATGCTCGAACGCGGTTTTTCAAGCTTTCCCATTGTCCAACTGAAAGTAATTTTGGATTCGAATTAAAAGTTATAGACCAAATTCGATTTTTTTTTTTTTTTTACAAAAGAGTCACCACTTATCAAGGGCTAAAGGCTATCCGAGGATGAAGGTTGTCATTTCGAGATCTGTGCTTCATGCGATAGAACTGATCTTTCATATTATTTGGAGTATAGTTTAAGATCATATTTTTCATCTTGGGTGTTATTCACACAACATCTCATCCGATGTAACCTCAGTTTTTCTTCAGGTGCCTCTTGTCGAACTCTGGGATCTTTATATCAAACTTATGGAATTTCGGTGTACGGAATTTCGGTGTATGGAATTTCGTACAAAACCCTTTAAAAATCCCGAAACAGTTTATCTAGAAACCAAACGTAATACTTGACATTGGCCTATAAACTTTAATTGTTAGCCAAAGATAACTTTCTATTCACCAAATTAAAGGTTTCAAAATCACTTTCGAATTCTCTGCAATTATGAAACATTCAACAGCATTAATATTATTTTAAATATTATGAAAACAAAATATTGAACAAAGATGTTTACTCTGTCTATGAGGTCCTGGATATGACCTAAAACTATATCCGATGGTGAGGCCCCCAGCTTGCGGGCCTTGGGGAGTGTGAAGCCACCCTTTAATCGCCATTGCTCCCAGGTTCACTCTGACCCGGAGTGGTAGTACCTGTTAGGTCCCAACTATGGGTTAAATAGAATCCGACTTACAAAACAAATATCCTCCATTAAAAAATCGTTCCTCAAAATAACTAAATTCAACATTAAATAACTTGAAAAAGGTTGATATGCCGTAAAACAAAAACAACCAACCAACCAACTGTCTATGAGAATTTTTCCGAAAGGTTAGTTTATGTTACCAACTCAAAGAAAAGCAGTATTTTTCGATGGAGCCATTATTGTACAATCGAATCTCGTATTGTGGCAGATCTGATTTATGGTAGACCGACATATGCCTTATTCACGCTTTAATACTTTTTGCTAAGTGTGTACGCCGCCTTTTCTACCAAAAATAATAAAGAATATGAAAATTCATTGGTATGAACAAAAGGGAGTCTTTACTTGGTCGTTCTCTAAACTAAACATTGTAGAATGCAATGACCAGAATGAATTCTTGTCCATCCCCATATAAAAAAAACAAACAAAGAAAAATATAACTGCAACGAAATGAAAATATCATATTCCAAAAATCACGTAAATTTATCAAGTATTTTTATATGTAAAAAAGAAAATTAATTTTATGAGTAACAGAAGAGCGACTATCTTGTCTGCCATTTTGAAAATAATTTACAAAAAGGCAAAGCGAGATAACTCAAACTTGCAAGATCAATGCTAACGAATTCCCATTAATCACTTGAAAATGATATTCTTTATAAAAATAAAACTACTTGACCAATTTACATCATACAGATTTTTCTTTCTTTTTCTTTTTTCTTTTAAATAAAGGATATATTCTGGACAAGAACCCTAGAAAGTTCATTAATTTACTGATTATTACTCGATTTGTGAGGTGCCCTTGATATGTTGATCTTGTGCCATTCATACATAAACTTCGCCATTGAAAATATTTGTTTTCTCTTTCGATACGCTGTTCGCTTAATTCACTACTACGGTAGTAATACACACGAGATTTCCAGTAAAATCAATTTCCATCCTACAATTCATGGAGAAATGTCGGTCACAAACTGGAGATTAGTTTTACTTTATATTATTCACCAATACTGTAAAACAACTCGAAACAAACAAACGCAATTCGATTATTCTCAGATTGAAAAGAAAATTCCTGCACATTTTATTGACCCCCTCCCCTTTTTATCTTTTGTTTGTAGTTTTTCGTCAAGTGGGGAAGAGATTTTCAAAAAAGGGTGTCCATCTCTCTATTTGCCATAACACTGGATGAGATTCGTCAAAGAACACAGAAAATAAAACATAAACCGATTTAAAACAAAACATTTTTATCAGATGCCAACCTCCCTCCCCACCTGCGTCCATACTTCTCTAAGTGATTCGTAAATGAAGAATAAAAAGAATAAGAGGATGGGGGGAGGTAAGCAGAAGAGGAATGAGGAAGAGAAGACGAAGACAAAGAAAGAAGACGAAGAAGAAAAAGAAGCATATAGAGGAGGATAACAATAATAAAAAGAAGATGAAGAGGAGCAAGAAGAAAAAGAAGGAGAGGAAGAAAAGAAGGAGAGAAGTTGGAGGAAGATAAATAATTAAGCGCTATCTATGTTCCACCATTGCTGATCATATTGTCTCACCATCTACCTAATACGTATTAACCCTTTAGAGTGGCTTCTAAGCGATGACGCCCAAGTAAAAAAGGGGGAAATGGGGAAAAAAGAAGAAGAGAAAGAAGTAAATGGAAATAGAGAATAAGAATAAGAAGAAGAAGAAGAAGAAGAAGAAGAAGAAGAAGAAGAAGAAATATTGCTTTGTCCAAATGTGCAATACACTTTCGAACATGATTTCGTATTCCACCAAGAAAATAATGTATTTGTTGTTGTTGTTGTTGTTGTTGTTGTTGTTGTTGTTGTTACAGGGAATTGGATTACAAGAAGTGGAAAGACATTGTGTCAATTATTCTTGAAAAAGGAAAAAAAATGAATCTAGAAATGTTTGTGCTTACAGTTTCATATTCGATATGCGTTTTTTCTCATTAGCTACTTCTTTTTTCAATATTTAGTCGTAATTCGAAATAGATATATTATAAGCATTCATTAATAGTGACACACATATACATACTTCAAGACACGTTTCATATGTCAACAAACACACATTACACACACGTACACATGGGAGATGTGTATATATATATATATATATATATATATATATATATATATATATATATATATATATATATATATGCCCGCTCGCCCATGTTTTCTATCATTCACACTGAGGAAGATCGAAGGATCGGTCGAAAATGATGTGCTTTTGAAGGAAACATTTCTGTTTTTTTTTTTTTTTCAAAAGACTTTTTGTATTCCTACACGTCAACACACAGGAAATAAATACAGAAAAGATATAAACATTTATATATTATTCGTATTGATTTTTTATTCATACATATTAATATATATATATATATATATATATATATATATATATATATATATATATATATATATATATATATATATATATATATATATATATATAAGCAAAACCATAAAATTGTTTGAATGGCTATGAAAAAATGCAATCGTGTTTCAATCTCTCATTTCTTCATTCACAAATGGTCTGCATACACAGTTGAATTTGTGTAACCATTCAAATTCTATGTTTCTATTTTAAAGCTATACTTTGATATTGGGAGAAGATTTGAAATAGATACTGGAAAATACATGCTTTAACATCAACATAATATATATGAAGAAACAGCTGTTTTTTTTTTTAAATAAAAATCAATTTAGTTTGACATGATTTCATATCAGAAATCTATATTTCAGGTGTTACTACTTAATAAGGCCCAGAGGTCACTATATATATATATATATCCTAAATTTGTATTTGTTGTTCCGTTTTTACGGCATACTTTTTATATGTTTTCTTTGTGAAAAAGAACGCTATCTCTCGAAATTATAAAAGAGCTGTTAGCATCGAAGTTATATTTAACAGTAATTCCATATTTACTTATGTATATATGAAAACGTTTTCGAAAAATAAATAGATGTACGAAGATTTATCATTTAAATGCGACCTTCGTTTGTCTGTTTTGTTCATGTGTCACGTCATATCTATCTATCTAACTATCTACCTGTCTATCTGCCTGTCTATATATATACATATATATAAATATATATATATATATATATAGAGAGAGAGAGAGAGAGAGAGAAACATATATGCATGTGTGTGTGAGAGTATATATATATATATATATATATATATATATATATATATATATATATATATAGCAAGTTATGTATAGTGATTTATGGGAATATGTATGTGTAAGTAAAAGAGACGAGATTAGTAGTAATATGAAAATATACTTATGGCAAGTAAATTGCACAAAAGGTTTCAGTTTAATTCACAATGGAAAGCAGCAATTAGCTTGATGATTACTTCCGGGGATGAAACATAAACGTTACTGTGTAATTTACTTGCCATAAGTATATTTTCTTACAAAAAATGTCCTGGTTGGTATCTGAGGGCGCGTTTAATCAATTGGGAGAAACACACCCCAAGTCTTCGTTAAGACATGCATCTGGTAGTAAGAAAAGTTTAATGTAAAACCTAAGGTCTACTTTCTTTTCTGTCTTGTGGCAGCCATTGCGCCGGCTGAGATTAGCAGTTGCACCGACACAGTGCCTTCACCACTATAAACAAATTATCTGTGTGGATTTCCGAACAACTTAGTTGTTGTGGCACACCTGATTCGTCGAAATCGACAAGGAGTAACTATTATATATATATATATATATATATATATATATATATATATATATATATATATGTATATATATATGTGTGTGTGTGTGTGTGTGTGTGTGTGTGTGTGTGTGTGTGTGTAGAATCGCCGACGGTCGTCTAGTCGATCGAGTTTCAAATCATGTTTGAGGTAGTTGCTTCTCTAGCCACACTGATGAGCTGTGATAGAGCGAATCAGTACTGTATGTGGATGACTATATATATATATATGAATATATATATATATATATATATATATATACCTGTGCACACGCACACACACACACACACACACACACACACACACACTCCTGGCACATGCTTACTTACGTGTGTTGTATTCGCACACAAATGATCATAATTTTTGTGCACGATTGTCGGAGACGTACGCACGAATCATCATATCATTTAATCGTTCAAACGACTATAAATAAAGTCAGCAGAACAAAGTTTCACATATGTTTCAATGCAAAAAAACTTAAATGTTACTGGCTTTGCTTACTTAGTAAAAAGGCCAGCATCATCATCATTATTATCATCATATAAGAGGCAGACATTTTCCTCATCTCTGCCGAAAACGAGATTTACCTCGAGTCATCTTTATAATACAGGTATTCTCACATACAATAGTTTCGCCCCCACCCTTATTTTTTCTTCGTTATGTGCAAATAAACGATACAAGATGCAGAAAAGAATGATTGGTCATTAATTAATTGAATCATTTTAAATCTTCGTCATTGAAAGTTTTTTTTTTCCTTTTCAAAAGAAATATTGGTTTTAGAAGAAAAAGAAGTGTGCATCATTTTCTTTGAGAAATGGGGAAGGAATTGCCGACGATTCTAGCGTTTAAACAAAAATGTCTTACAACGATGTATAATTGCGTAAAATCTGCCTCCGTTTTTTTTTTGTTTGTTTGTTTGTTTTATTTTATTTATTTATTTATTTATTTATTGTAGCATGTTTGCCGTAGATAGGTTGATGGAACCTCGTAATTTCTAACAAAAACATTTATTGTTATGCATATTTATAATGATGTGATTAATAAGGTTAAGAATCTAGAAAAGAAAGCAACAGAGAGAAATCTATGTACAAAAGAGGATACACACACACACACACACACACACACACACACACAAAATAAATAAATAAATGGAAGAATTGAAGAAAAATCCAAATGCTTTTTGTACGAACCTCCAAGTTCCTTTTGAATAAGGAAATTGTTGTCAAACACCCATTTACAACTGGACGAATCACAATAAGCCCAAAGGCCGCGATGGTGGTTAGCGCCTTGCATTAACTCGGAACTTCGAAATTCAAGCCAATAAGGTGTAGCAAATGAGATGATAATAGCCAGGTTACTAATGACCAGGAAGAACAACGCTAGGATGACCATACAAGTAGTCCTCATTTTGGTAACGAACTAGTACAGTTGCGTGTTCTTTCGCAGACGACGGATTGTGGCCGCTGGAGTGCGCGTTTGTGTGTGTGGTGTGTATGCGTAGATGTGAACGCAGGGAACAACGACTACAACATCTACTTTTTGGGGGTCTTTTTTTTTTTTCTTTTCTTCTTCTTGATATTCCGGCTTGATTGCGCCTTCCTGCTTAACAGAGCAGGATCTCAATCAATAAACTATAAACTGGTGACACGTTCGGAACTTTGGACAGATTAATTGTATTAATCTTTAGAATTAGCGGGTGTGGGAGGGGGGCACTACACCACACGACAAAAGCCAATTTCTCCTAAAAAAAATTCTACAGTAACAATAATAACAGCGACACAGTCAGCAGTAGCAGCGGTAGCGACGGCGACGACAGCGGTACCAACTACTAGAGAAAAGCGAACGAAAGATGGTGGTGATGATGATGATGAAGATGGTGAAGAAGGAAGGAACGAGATCTCCTGCTACACACACAGTCGCAGAGTGTGTGTGAGAGAGTGTGTGTGTGTGTGTGTGTGTGTGTGTGTGTGTGTGTGTGTGTGTGTGTGTGTGTGTGTGAGAGAGAGAGAGAGAGAGAGAGAGAGAGAGAGAAGCGATCAACTCACACACGCTTCCAGATTAATGTATAAAGTCTCATCACGCACTCTCCTACATACACACCCATTGGCTACAAAACACGCGTTCAAGCATTGGCGTTGCTTGACTAATTAAAGTTTTGAGCAATGCCTGATTTTTTTTTTTAAACGAGGAAAGGCTTTGCGAGGAACCAATCTTATTCCCTGAGCGACTGCCGCTCTGACACGAAAAGTCTACATCATTGGAAGCAACAGTCGCCGCAAGTGATATATTAGAGTTTTACATGCCTGTCTTAAATGGAGCTTGTAGGAGAACATCTATTTCGGTGATTTTACATCGGCCTCCAAAAACCAACTAATAATAATTACTAGTTGTTCTATTACATATGTAGATAATTCGATAATTATTGTTTCTTTTTTTCTAAAATATTTAGTACCAATCTTAAAGGATATATATATATATATATATATATATATATATATATATATATATATATATACATATATATATGCAAAAGTATATGATCGAAGTGATTTATTTATATTTCTTCTCTCTCTCTCTCACATACACACACACACACACACACACACATACACTCACTCTGTCTTTCTCTCTTTCTCTCTTTCACACACGAACACACATATTCTAACTCTATCTATCTATCTATTACACATGCGTGCGCTAACGCGCATGCGCGCACACACAAAATTCCCGGTTTGTCAATTGTTCCAGCCTCCTCATCGCTCTCATGCGCTTGCTTGTTCGCTCTGTGTTATTCTGATTCTGTTCATATAAAACTGAACATGTGTTGTCGACTGAAGAAAAGAAAACGGCAAACGAAGAAAATACGACAAAAATCATTTTTATTTTATTTATTTTTACTCTTGTAAAAACACTGAATATCATCGGAAGATATAATGAGATGTGGAGAGATAAATGTTTGGAAAGAGGGGGGGGGGCGATGGAGTCTCTGTCGAACTACGCTGATTGTCTTTACTTTCTCGTTTCCTCCTTTCTTTTTCCTTCTTTCTTTAATTTTTTTATTCATGTTTTCCGTCCTTCTTTTCTACATTTCCTGGATGCAATTATCTTCGCTTTAAAAAAATAATTACTA